>NC_134479.1:56141330-56190437 GCF_964194025.1 Convolutriloba macropyga
AGGAGGGGAACACACCCAAAACATACTGGAAAATCTCAAAAAAATGATCGTTAGTTCAACTGTAGATTTTTTTCCGACAGTATTTAACCTATCTCAGCTCTCGAAACGTCCCTGCTCAGACAAAAGTTTGTTCGAAACGTCCTCTGATCAGACTAAAAAATCCGCTCATTCCGACCATTCCTCTCATTTCTTGCATTTTTTTCCCGCTCAAAATCCGCTCAAAAATCCGCTCATTCCGACCATTCCTCTATTTCTTGCATTTTTTTCCGCTCAAATTCCGCTCAAAAATCCGCTCATTCCGACCATTCCTCTATTTCTTGCATTTTTTTTCCGCTCAAATTCCGCTCAATTCTTGCATTTTTTATTCCGCTCAATTTCCGCTCATTTCTTGCATTTTTTTCCGCTCAAATTCCGCTCATTCCGGTCAAAAAAATGTAAGGGCTTTGAGCGGATTTTGCTAAACTGTCCGCTCAAATTCCGCTCATTTCTTGCATTTTTTCCACTCATTCCTCGGCCCGGGGAAGGATGAGACAAGACTGAGGACAAAGCAACAAGATAAACAAACGCAGAAAAAACGTCTATAATTTCTGTCCTCAAAAGAGTGTACATTGGTGGCAATTTGAATATAATGAACCGCTGCCAAGAAAAATAAAGGTTAAATTACCTTCGCCAAGATCAGCTAATTTTGCACCTTAGTCCAATGTTTTCATAAAACCAGTCTGTCTACACTACTTCCCTAGTCTCAGCATAGGTTGCTGAAGTATTGCACGTTTTGTCACAGCTCTTATCAGACTCCATTCAGACGAGTCTGCCCAGGTTGAGGTCGCGCTCGAATTCGCCTCTGATCAGACCGTCCCAGACAAGTGGGACCTCTGATCAGACCGTCCCAGACCGAAGTGACCTCTGATCAGACGAGAATGCGCTCGAAGCCGCCTCTGATCAGGCGAGTTCCAGACCGAAGTGACCCCTGATCAGACAAGTTCCAGACCATTGTCCAAACGAGTTCCAGACCATTGTCCAGACTAAAGTGCGTTCGAAATAGTCTGATCAGAGAATGATTTTAAACATGAACAAATCTCTCAATATCGTTATAATAAATTCATTTCATCTATCATTTTATCAATCTTATATTTTACTAACAAAAAACCAATCCTGAAAGTATTGTTAATGAAAGTAAATCGAAAAAAAAATGATCAAAAAAAGTTACTAAGTATGCCATTTTTTTATGCTTCAAAATCCTTTCTTGAGGGGACCGGCATTTGTTATCAGCTGGACCCCTTGGTTCTGATCAAACCAATCAGATTTTCAGATGAGTTGCGATCAGAATGATTTTTTATTGTTGTCTCTTACCCGAGACAACAAAAGTCGGTAGGAAAAAAAACTTGAAAAAAATGTCGCTCGAATTGGTCTCTGGTCAGACTGGTGTGCGCTCGAATCGGCCTCTGATCAGACTTGTGTGCGCTTGAAACCGCCTCTGATCAGACCGTCCCAGACCAAAGTGACCTCTGATCAGACCGTCCCAGAACAAAGTGGCCTCTGATCAGGCAAGTTCCAGAACATCGTCCAGACAAAAGTGCGCTCGAAGCCTTTTCCAGACCATGTAATTCGAGCGCACCGGGAACATGTGTGCGCTCGAAACTCGTCTGATCAGGGGGTCACTTCGGTCTGGCCACCTCGACCTGGGTGGCAATGTTTCTCAGCAGCAGATGCAGTAGTTATGTATGTATAAAAGTTATAACTTGTTATAACTTGTTCTAACTTACCTCCAGAGCCAATCCTCGAGTAAACGGAACTGTTTTGTCCTGTGTATTGGAGGTTCCCCCATAACAAGTGACCACTGAGAAGGTAAGTGGTCGGATCAACTGGAAAACATCAGCCAGGTATTTTTCAAGTGCATAAAAATTGATCCTGTTTTACTATTGGATCGAAAAGTTTAGAAAAAATGAAATGTAGAAAAAGAAATTCAATAAATTTTTGCTTGGTTTTCGAAAGGCTTTTGTATTCTTTAGTGAAAAAAACAGATTTGCTCTACGGAGTTAGATTTCGAAAATTAATAGTTTGTTTTTTTTCCTGATATTTTTTTACTCAAAGGTGAGTTTTATACGAGTACAAGGACTCAAAGAAAACTGCGCAGAGGTAGAGATGGAAAAAACAAAATTTACAAAAGCTTGCTTTTTGTTTGATGAAGAAATTTTTATAGTGTCTGATCTGCAATTTAAAATAGCGATAAAATTTGTAAAAACCAAGGTCGAGGATTTTGTCAAAAATTATGCGAGAAAAAATTGTGCTGAAAACCCTTGAAAAAATATTTTTCAGCAGATAAATCTTACATAATGATCCGATTAATCTGCTGAGCTTTCAGCATCTTTCTTACTTGTTTTTAGCACTTTTCAGCACATTATCAGATTTATCTTGATTATGATTCATAATCAAGTCAGATTTATCCCCTAAAAAGTTATTTTTCAAGGGATGTCAGCGTATTTCTCATCCTAATTTCCGTTTCTGATCTTGTACAGTTTCAGCAGTCATCTTCCGCATTTTCAACACTTTCTATGAACAATTTGGATGGAGCTTTTGATTTGTTTCTGCATCTGTACATACACGAGCACCATCAGAGGAAGACTAAACAGCATTGCTCTAGAGCAGTCTAACTAGGAAACAGTAGGACGTGTGCCAAAACACTTTACAATTTTGTCAACTCTTAAGATATAGCTTTCATCGCAACTGCAGTATAGAGCCATGATACTTGATTGAGTGAAAACAGGTAGTTTAGGTTTTTTCTCTTCTTTCCGTTTGATGAGATGAAGTTCTGACGTCTTTCAATTTCTGTTTTTTTTTCAATATAAAACAGTTATCATTTGAAAAAGACGAAGGACCTAACATGTTGACTTTGTTATAAGCAGTAGTGAATAAAATGCACGGAAAGCTAAGCAAGAAAGTCACTGAATCCGTTGAAATTGAAATTTTCACATGTGCTGAACATTTATTGGAAAAGTTTTGAATCAAGGGCTGATATTGTGTAGGGAAATCGCTAAAATGCAGTGAAATTTTTTTTCAGCGGATTTTTCAAATTTCAGGCGCAGTCAGCACAAAACTAAAACAATTTCTGCACATTCCGCAGATTTTTAGTTTAAAATATTCACCTACAGCTGCTGACCCACCACTCGGGCACTGCGGATCAATTCTGATGGAAAGCGGTAATTCAATTATGCTTATTTTTAGTCAAAAAGTGGGATAAGAAGTTGTCTAAACAAGAAATTACGGTAAAATTGTTCCCGTAGAGTTGTTCAATAAAGAGTTGTTGACATGGCTAAAATTGGCCTAAAAACAAGTGCAAGTGTCGTTTGTTCTCAGAGTTTGCGCTCCATAATCTACAGCACTAATTAAGCTAAGGAAAGTAAATTAACTCGAGTTCTAACCCAATCTGTATCAAACTGGGGGGGGGGGGGGGGGGTCATCGTGCCATGGGGATTACAGGGTATAAATCCGATGGAAGATTATGGATAAATATAGCATAAAATTGCCTTCGGATAATATGGTATATAATAACATATGGATAATAGGGCATATAATAGTATGGGTTGAAAATAAGTAGATCTTTTCACATGGCAAAATAGGTGGTTATACTACAATGGAGATAAGAGTGTGTTATTTTAGATACATAAACTGGGCATGATAGTGAGCTATCTTGAGATGTGGGATGTAGGATTTGAGAAAACAGTATTATGGCGATAGCATATGCTAGGGCGACAAATTGTTACATGCGGATAAAATATTATATAACTACATGCGTATGTATACAGGCGGATATAATACGGCGGTGTCAGGTCAATTTATCTTATTCCATTTTACCCAATTTACTTTTACGAAACCTGGAATATTAACCAATGTCCTTTTACCCAATACCAACTTACCCAACTCATCCTATAGTTGAAATTACCAGAAAAACTATTAGCTGACTTTATACTTGAATGATCCGTTGGACTTGATATAAAACAATCAAAACAACCAAACAAGGAATTATGGTGTCCACAAAAATATTTTGAAACACACTTGCAATAACTACTGCTAATTTGTAGTCGGTTAATTGAACGCAAAGATCAGAGACCTTGAGTAAGTCGGTATTGGGTAAAATGACTTCGGGTAAAATGGCATTGGGTAAAATAGCAGTTTGGGTCAAATGGCATTGGGTAAAAAGGCATTGAGTAAAACTGAATTGGCTAAATTGTCATTTAACTTATACGCCATATAATTAGATGGGAATAATCGGGAAGTAATGACGATATGTAATTTAAAATGCAAAAAAAAATTGAAATCTTCTTGGAAAGGTAACGGCATCAATGGTTTTAACATTGGACACAAATAGCAATCACGAGAACACTTCATTTTTGATAAAATATAATCCTGATTACGGAGAAGGATTTGGTAAGTTTTTAGCAACCTTCTTGACTTTGGATCCTAATACTGATCTTGACTTGGCGCTCAAACTGCGTCCCTATGGAGGATTCACTGATGTGGATAACTCCATGCCGGACAAATATTTCAAATCTTTAGAAATTTTGAGAATTCAAGCTATTCTTCACGATGCTCAAGTTTTCGTGTTTGGTTAGATGTTTACTTAAAGTAAAGTTTGTCCAGATTGTTGAAACGCTGAAATCGCGAGCAGTTATTCTAGATTTTATAGTTTTTATACGAAACAAATCTGGCTTTATAACTGTAGGTCTTGCTATTGCTACCAACAGTTTTATCGACTCAAATTCCCTCCTACATCCGATTCAAATGGAAAACTCTCTTCAAGTAATCAAGAGTCTAACAAGAGGGTATCTAAGTTCTTGCACGTCTTTTTGTGGGAAACTGGAGAATATCTTTACTGGTATTTGCAAAAAATGATAGATATTCTTTGTTTTCCAACATTTAAATTCCAATTACGATGTTTAAAGCCAAAGTCACATGGACAACATTCTGTCCAGGAACAACTACAAAAAACCTATAGAAATTAGACTTTAACTTGTCCGAAAATTGATCAATTTAGGTCATTTTGGGAAGCTCCAGTTTGCGAAATGCATGCACTGAGTTGTCAAAAAACAACAGAAGAAAAGAAATTGTGCACGAAAGAAAGCCCTTTTGTTCTAATTTTGATTGATGAATTGAAAAATCCATCAGTACTTCAAGTAAAGTTTTCTCCATGTTCGCCGGTCCATATTCACATAGCAAATGAGACACAATCGGCATTAACTCTGGTCAAGGAGGGAAAAAATGGCTACCGCGGACCAACCGTTCAGCTGCGAAAACTAATAAAACAGCTGAGAAAAAAGCAGACTTTGTTTGGTGGTGCTGAAATATAAGCTTTTAAGAAGATTATTTTAGTCGTGGAAAGTCTTCAATTGGACCATGTATATACAAGAGCAAATTAAAAAAGACTGAATTTAATCGGTTTACCAATGCCCAAGCGTGCATTATCTATTCTGAAGTCTCTGGACTATGCGAGTGCTCACAGGTAAATCAACCAGCGAATGAAATAAAAAAGAGTCCATTATACGGAATGATTAACTCAACTCATTAAAAGCATACTATATAATTATTAAAAGTAGACCACAGAAAGATTCGGATTATATGTTCGACGAATTGTTTATCGTAAATAATTCTCTAACATTAAGATTTGAACTTTCTTTTTAAGGAAAAATAGTGTCAAATATAATTTAAAATGAGTGAAAAAGATCACTTATATTTGGTTGGAGGCATTTTTGACTTGGTTTTTGTCGTCGAGCACCGAGAACGTATTTCCTGGAAGCAAAAATTGTCCAATTTGTACAAATTTTCATGATATTATTTTATTGAAACCAATTTTCCTATCAATTATGTGTCGTTCAACCTTCTTTGCAATGAAGTTAATTCGCTTCGCACTTGCTCAATGGGAAACTCTCTTCTTAACCAACACTATCAATGAAACGTTTTCCGCGTCTGACAGGCCATACTTGGCATATGTTTACCAGAATTGCATTTTTTTTAGTTATACCAGCGTGATCAGCTAATTATCAGTCCTTAGAAGACGAACTGAACGTACAGTATACACATTTTTTGAGTTTTGAACTCAATTCAAGATTGGGTGGGCTTGTGATAGACCATTCTTTTGAAAATGTTACTGACGGCAGGAAGCTTTCAAAATAATTAACTGCGGGTTTTATTTTTTTTATTATTATCAGCGTGATCAGCTAATTATCAGTCATTAGATGATGAACTGAACGTACACTATACAAATGCTTTGAATTTTGAACTCAATGCGAGGTTGGGTGGTCTTGTGTTTGACGATTCATTTGAAAATGTTACTGACGGCTGTAAGTTTTCAAAAAAGGTAAATGTGGGGCAACCTAGAAAAATCAATGTACTTTATATTAAACAAAACTTTTGTCATCAGAGTAGATAAAACGGCGATTTTTGTGCGGTGCCGCTGAAAAATAAGCTTTAAAGAAGATTTTTGCAATCCAAGAGAACTTTCATTTGTACCATGTCTCTTCAAGAGAAATTGAAAAAAAGACTGAAACTAACCGTTTTTACTTATGCCCGTGCGTGCAGTATCTACTCGGATGTCTCTGGGCGATGAGGGATTTCAAGGGGTGGTCAAGCACCGGTCGAAAAAACAACGTAGTAACCATTGAATAGAATGATAAACTCAATAAAAACAAACTATAAAATAAGTAAAAGAGCAGTAGAAAAAGAATCTGATTATGTTTCCGACGAAAAATTGATTATAAATAATAGTGTTGGAGTCAATGTTGACTTCCAACAAAGAAGAGTTGAAGACTTTATTATTTAAATAAATAAAGACTGAAAATACTCTTCCCTGATTGGTTAAAAAAGAAGAAATACTTTTCCTTTGATGTTTAACTATTCTCCCTCAGACCGAACCTTTTTGTTGGTACCGATCAGAGTCATACCTAACCTGATATAATAATAAAGTATATTTCTCTCTCTGCTCTGCCCGTGTTTTGTATTGAGATATTTGTATTGAGACTTTAGCATTGGGGCCCGTGCACTGTCTACTGAAGCTCAGATTGAAGAGTAACAGACTAGAGATATAGGACTTTAGTTAGTCAGGTAAGTCTTGCTATAGCAATATAGTCTTGGGATACTATAAGACCTCAGTAGAGTAACCTCGCAAGGTAACGCTACTCGAGACACGTCTTATCTGGTGCGACCTGTCGGTTGCGTTCCGAACTAAAACAAAAACAAACGAAAAAATCCATACTTTCTCTAACGGGATTTTTATTGATAACCATATTATTTAACATACATGTAACAACATACTAATGGCTACCAGCCTTCAAACACAAATGACCACCAGTCATTTCTGAACACAATTTACAATTGCTAGCGATTGCCCGCAAGAAAACTGTGAAATTATTTACAGAATAATAATATATTTGAAGATTAACCTCTTCAAAGAAGCAAAACATATACAACAAATTCACATCCAAAGAAATCATCTGGCTCATTATCTACCAGTAATACTATTGGATAGAGACCAACTAAACAAACACTACACATTCACCTTAACAGATGAAAAAGGAAATAGAAAAATATTCTATAACTTCCAGAATGAAACAACACTATCTGATATAATCAAAACATTCTTGAAGAGACACGAAGATTCCCAAGACAGAACAAAGCTAACAGCAATACTAAACACAACATACAAAATATTACGAATTACAACCAGATATTTAACTCAACAACAAAAACAGATACAAACAGGAAATGATAAATTACGAATTGAAATATTAAATTTCAACAATTGGTTAACAAAAATTATTGAACTTAGAGCAGAATTAAAAACAGAAACATCAGATGCAATAAAAATTGTCTCGGAATTTACATTTCTATTCTGTTAGATAACTTTGAACACATTAATGACAAAAGAATACAATTTGGAGAAACATTTCGCGAAGAGATTGAAAACTTATGCGATGACCTCAAAAACATCTGGAACAGTGAACACTTTTCATCACCTTTTGAAAATACACTAAAAGTAATCTCAGACAGCTTGAGTTACAAAGAAGGATTAGAAAATTATGTAAACATTATGGACCAAGAGACAGGCAGGTTCTTCATCATTTAGTTTGTCAAGAAGTTTGACATCAACGTCAACACCAAAAGACGTTCAGGTAAATACAAGTTTACAATCAAAACAAAAATCAACAATAGAACCGGATAAACCATTAACATCAGATTTATTTGGCCATCAAAACAATATAGCAGACGAAATATAGATTTCTGATTCAGATGAAAAAGAACTCAGGTACGGGTACTGGCTAGGGCCATCAGTAAATCAGAACGTTAGAAAGAAAAATCAGTATCCAATACAACATAATTATAATAAAAATAACACATAGATTAGCTCATTAGACAATAATAATCGTGAAAATCAAGGATTACATTGGGAACAACAAATGCACAATTATGAAGAACTACAAGATGAAATAACAGAAAAAGTAACAAACCATATAAGTAAATTAATAGATAACCTAGAAAAAAAATGTAGACAAATCAAAGAAAATATAAAAAAAATACAAGAAGAAGCAATAGAATCAATGTTTAACAGACTTGAAAGAACAATAATTTAGGTTAGATGACATTAATAGAAAAATTAATCCACGAACAGAAAACAGAAACACAGACAATAACAATATACAAAATAATAGACAACAAGAAAACCGTACACGAAGAACTGATTCAATCACAACAGAAGAAAGAGGAACAACAATCGTAGAACCACTTTTACCATTCTATAAACAATTAACATCAAAGAGCATAAACGAAGAACCACAAATAGAACAAAACATTAGTAGTGGTTCAGTACCAAAAACAATTAGACCATTCGACGGCACAGAAATTGCGTACACTGTTGAAGAATACTTGAATAGAATTGTAGCAGCGATGATATTTAGTAGTGGCATAGAACCCGTAAATAAACTAGGACATCACCAATGGAAAGTAAAAAGAGCAGCTTTAATTTTACATACTCTACAAGGACCAGCTGAAAAGTGGTCTTCCACTCTACCAAAAGAAACAAAACTAGATTGGGAAATTTTCTGCAAAGAAATTTCAGACATGTTCGATTCAGAGAAGTCAAAGCATCAATCAAAAATAGTGTTACAACAATTACAGAAACATACGAATGAATCCCCACGATCATTAGCATTACGAATTGAAACATTAGTAAAGACAGCATATTCACTCTATACAGAGGACTATAGAAATAGCGTAATGAACCAAACGTTCATCAGATGCTTAGATAACGAATTTAAAACTTAAGCTTTAAAGAAGCATGCAAACCATAAACAAACGCCAAGAGAACCAGAAATGCCTTTCAAGACATTAGTCGATAAAATTGATCAAATGGACTTAACAAGAACAAAAACAAACAATCATAAAAGATAATATGAAGTCAATCAAACTACGTCGAATATCAAGGAAGATCTCAAACAAATGAACGCAGCTTGTAACAATATTAACGATCTAAACAAAAATGATCTAGAACAGTTTGAATGAACAATCTGTAACGTTCTTAACGGAATTAACAATACATATGATAGAAAGAATTTTAAAGGAAGACCGAAGTTTGCCTTATTTTGCAGCTATAGTTGCACGCACGGACACATAAAAGGTAGATGCTTTAAAAGACCACGACGAGAAAGCATTACCCGACCAAAAGAACAATCATTCTATGGACACATGAGAAATAACCAGTACCTACCAAATGAAAAAATTGATTTAAACAATGTTAATGGACGACAACTATCATCAACAACACCAGTTTACAACAATTCGCGTAGCAGAACAACATTTAGATCACAATCACGAAATGGATTTTACAATAATTCAATTTGTAAAAATAACAGAAATCAACAAGATCACAGAAATTCTTACAGAAATAACAATGATAGAAGAGCTATATTAGAAACAATTATAATAGAAGTAGAACTAATAGCTACAACAGAAACAGTAATTATAACAGATACAACAATAGTAGATGAAATTCGAGATATTCAAACCGTAGTTTTTCCAGGCAAAATTCAGCATACCACAGAATTAATAACAAGAATTACAACAACAATAAATATAATAGACAAAGAAACTATAGCAAAGATTCAAACAGAAGTGATGGATATAGACACCGATCAAATAGTAACAATAAACATTATTCTAACAATAACAGAGACAATAGAACAAGTTCATCAAACAGAGATCAAAACAAAAGATACCAACCAAGAGATCGCAGTAAAGACGGAAACAGTTACAATAACAACAATAAAAATTGAATAAACAATATAGAAGGACAAACACAAAACGATGATCCACCTGGAATAGATGATAAACAGTACTCATCGGACTCATCTAATGAAGACCAAGAAATTTTAGATAAATTTTACAACGCAAACGAAGATACATGCAATATTGTATTGAATACACTAGAAAGCAACCCTACCTGGATATTACCGATGTACCAATGTAAAAAACTCGAACAAGATTTTACAAAGCAGAAAACAATACTTGAAATCGATTTTCTATTAGATTCTGGAGCAACATTAAACCTCTTGAACGAAGACACATGGAACGAAATAAAATATAACAACCCAGAAATACAACTCGAAAAAGCTAACAAAACACTTACAGCAGCAAATAATACAAACATACATACATTCGGAAGAGTAACACTTATTTTAACACCAGAACGAACATCAAATAGCAGGAATAAACTTCAACAAAACTTAACAAAATAATATTCATTTCTACATAACACAATGTAATCATAACAGTCTTGGAACTCCGTTCTTCAAAGAATATATAGAAACCATTAATGTGAACACAAATAAACTAACAATAAAAAGAAACACAATTATAGATAACGATATCACTTTCTTTATGAACAGCACAAAAGGATACTGGCTAGGGCCATCAGTAAATCAGAACGTTAGAAAGAAAAATCAGTATCCAATACAACATAATTATAATAAAAATAACACATAGATTAGCTCATTAGACAATAATAATCGTGAAAATCAAGGATTACATTGGGAACAACAAATGCACAATTATGAAGAACTACAAGATGAAATAACAGAAAAAGTAACAAACCATATAAGTAAATTAATAGATAACCTAGAAAAAAAATTTAGACAAATCAAAGAAAATATAAAAAAAATACAAGAAGAAGCAATAGAATCAATGTTTAACAGACTTGAAAGAACAATAATTTAGGTTAGATGACATTAATAGAAAAATTAATCCACGAACAGAAAACAGAAACACAGACAATAACAATATACAAAATAATAGACAACAAGAAAACCGTACACGAAGAACTAATTCAATCACAACAGAAGAAAGAGGAACAACAATCGTAGAACCACTTTTACCATTCTATAAACAATTAACATCAAAGAGCATAAACGAAGAACCACAAATAGAACAAAACATTAGTAGTGGTTCAGTACCAAAAACAATTAGACCATTCGACGGCACAGAAATTGCGTACACTGTTGAAGAATACTTGAATAGAATTGTAGCAGCGATGATATTTAGTAGTGGCATAGAACCCGTAAATAAACTAGGACATCACCAATGGAAAGTAAAAAGAGCAGCTTTAATTTTACATACTCTACAAGGACCAGCTGAAAAGTGGTCTTCCACTCTACCAAAAGAAACAAAACTAGATTGGGAAATTTTCTGCAAAGAAATTTCAGACATGTTCGATTCAGAGAAGTCAAAGCATCAATCAAAAATAGTGTTACAACAATTACAGAAACATACGAATGAATCCCCACGATCATTAGCATTACGAATTGAAACATTAGTAAAGACAGCATATTCACTCTATACAGAGGACTATAGAAATAGCGTAATGAACCAAACGTTCATCAGATGCTTAGATAACGAATTTAAAACTTAAGCTTTAAAGAAGCATGCAAACCATAAACAAACGCCAAGAGAACCAGAAATGCCTTTCAAGACATTAGTCGATAAAATTGATCAAATGGACTTAACAAGAACAAAAACAAACAATCATAAAAGATAATATGAAGTCAATCAAACTACGTCGAACATCAAGGAAGATCTCAAACAAATGAACGCAGCTTGTAACAATATTAACGATCTAAACAAAAATGATCTAGAACAGTTTGAATGAACAATCTGTAACGTTCTTAACGGAATTAACAATACATATGATAGAAAGAATTTTAAAGGAAGACCGAAGTTTGCCTTATTTTGCAGCTATAGTTGCACGCACGGACACATAAAAGGTAGATGCTTTAAAAGACCACGACGAGAAAGCATTACCCGACCAAAAGAACAATCATTCTATGGACACATGAGAAATAACCAGTACCTACCAAATGAAAAAATTGATTTAAACAATGTTAATGGACGACAACTATCATCAACAACACCAGTTTACAACAATTCGCGTAGCAGAACAACATTTAGATCACAATCACGAAATGGATTTTACAATAATTCAATTTGTAAAAATAACAGAAATCAACAAGATCACAGAAATTCTTACAGAAATAACAATGATAGAAGAGCTATATTAGAAACAATTATAATAGAAGTAGAACTAATAGCTACAACAGAAACAGTAATTATAACAGATACAACAATAGTAGATGAAATTCGAGATATTCAAACCGTAGTTTTTCCAGGCAAAATTCAGCATACCACAGAATTAATAACAAGAATTACAACAACAATAAATATAATAGACAAAGAAACTATAGCAAAGATTCAAACAGAAGTGATAGATATAGACATCGATCAAATAGTAACAATAAACATTATTCTAACAATAACAGAGACAATAGAACAAGTTCATCAAACAGAGATCAAAACAAAAGATACCAACCAAGAGATCGCAGTAAAGACGGAAACAGTTACAATAACAACAATAAAAATTGAATAAACAATATAGAAGAACAAACACAAAACGATGATCCACCTGGAATAGATGATAAACAGTACTCATCGGACTCATCTAATGAAGACCAAGAAATTTTAGATAAATTTTACAACGCAAACGAAGATACATGCAATATTGTATTAAATACACTAGAAAGCAACCCTACCTGGATATTACCGATGTACCAATGTAAAAAACTCGAACAAGATTTTACAAAGCAGAAAACAATACTTGAAATCGATTTTCTATTAGATTCTGGAGCAACATTAAACCTCTTGAACGAAGACACATGGAACGAAATAAAATATAACAACCCAGAAATACAACTCGAAAAAGCTAACAAAACACTTACAGCAGCAAATAATACAACCATACATACATTCGGAAGAGTAACACTTATTTTAACACCAGAACGAACATCAAATAGCAGGAATAAACTTCAACAAAACTTAACAAAATAATATTCATTTCTACATAACACAATGTAATCATAACAGTCTTGGAACTCCGTTCTTCAAAGAATATATAGAAACCATTAATGTGAACACAAATAAACTAACAATAAAAAGAAACACAATTATAGATAACGATATCACTTTCTTTATGAACAGCACAAAAGGATATCCTTACTAATCTAGATTATATCCAATCTTCATTAGAGAACCAATGTACTTTGAGGCAAATCAGCACAAATTAATTACTTTCCCCAAACCAATTTTCAAAGAAATAGAAACATCAAGTGGAAAAATAATCAATGAATCATTCCATTATTTTGAACCGATGAACAGTTACCAGAACTTATCATTCACAGATATAAAAGATCTGTCGTTAGAAAAAGAACACTTTATCGACATATTCCTAATTAACAAAAAATAACCATAAAATAACAATCAACACTGGATTACTCGGCTTTATATATGAAAACATCACTTTCAGAAAACACAACGAAGAAATGTACCAAACAAACTCAATAGACTTATTTGCAGCATTATATCATTTAACATACGAAAACGAAAACGATATCAATGAAATATTAAATATACAAGACAACGAAACATTTGAACAAGTCGCAACATTTGAAAGAAAACCTAAATTCAAATGCAAATTCAATATCAACAATTATACGGAAACAGAGAAGAATTCACCCATATGTTTGATTTCCAACACTCATATTTAACACAAGAAGAATTTGAAAAAATAGTATCAATCATATTAGAATACAAACAAGTTTACGCAACAACAAAATTTGACGTTGGAAAAACTAAAGTAAAATTGAACCTACCAATGAAAAAAGATGCAATCTTTAAAAAACAAAGAATCAGTAAAGTACCGATACACCCTCGAGAACAAATTTAAAAACTACTCGATGTATTAAAAAATACGACATAATTGCACCTATCAATAAAGAACAACTATCAACGGAAATACCCTTAGAAACCCGGTCATAATATGAGGCTCGATACTTGAATAGCATGATAGATGAATCCAAATGCAATAGGCCCATTGAACCTGCTGACGTAGCACTAACACGAATAAACGGAACAATATTTACAACAGCTGGTCTCAATAGTGCGCACAACCAGATACCACTAGACGAACAATCAATGAGATATACTCAATTCACAATTGGCAATGAACAATATTGCTTTCAACGATTATTTTATTGAATATCAATAGGACCCGCAGCCTTTGCATCAATACTAACACACTTTCTTTACCCCTTAATCAGAAAAGGAACAGTAATTACCTATGTTGATGACACTTTTATCCAAACAAACTCGTACGAACAGATGTATGAAACACTGATAGAGTATCACAGAATAATACTGAAAGAAAATCTTAAAGCAGCACCTGATAAAACATACTCCATGCTGAAAAGGTCAAATTTCTAGGACACATTATAGAAGACAAGAAAGTAAAACCACTAACTTCAAGAATTGATGGTTTCCAAAAACTGGAACCACCAAAAAGTATGAAAGCACTGCAAAGATACCTCGGAACAACAAAACTTTCTTGCAAAATACGTCTACGGCATGCAACCAATACTACAACCATTATGTAACCTTCTACACAAAGAAAATGGTTTCAAATGGTTAAAAGAACATCTAACAATTCTCGAACAAATGAAAAAAACAATAACACACAAATTAGAGTTAACAATGCCAGATACTACAAAACCATTTTAAATAGTTACAGATGCTTCGAACACAGGCTTAGGAGCAGCATTACTACAACAACACCCAATTGAGAAGAAAATGAGATTAGTCTAAGCGAATTCAAGACTATTTACACCTATAGAAATGCGACTGTCCACACTAATTCGAGAATGCTCAGCGATAATATTTGCTCTAACGGAATATGAATTCTTATTATCAGGCTCAAACCATCCAATTGTACTATTTACTGATCACAAACCAATCATTTACTTCTTCACACAGAAAAACAAACCTAGCCATAGCGTCTACAGATTCCAACTCATTTTAATGAAATTTGCAAATCTACTTATTATTTGGACAGAAGGAAATAAACTTAGCCCTCCCCGATCTTCTAAGTAGAACAATTGACGAAGAACATTTTACTAAAACACGTGATACAACAGTAGAAATATCAGAAAATAAGAAAACGCCTTTGCGAAAACGCCTTTTGCAAAAAACCTAGAATGCAAATACAGCATATGTAATAACACAAATGAGGAAACGTCAGAAAAAACACACTACCCAGTATTAGCAAACATACATAACAACTATTTCGAGATACACCTTGATAAAAACGAATTTGATCCAGTTTCATTCGAAAAATATAATACCGAAACAAAAACCAGTTTAATACCAAAATATAAACCAAAAACAAAAAACTGACAATCTCCAATAGTTGAAAAAGACAATCTCATCATTGAGAAAAACCAAAAAGGACCCTATACAACACATCAAGATGACGACTACCTAAGACTGATCAATAACATAAACATAAAAACAAAAAAACAACGCCCAAATTACGAATACACAAAGATATCAGATATTTTTTACGACGAAAAAACAAAAGTAACTGAAGAATTAATCAGAGAAACACAAAGAATCTGTTTACCATTGACATTATTACTCTGTACGTTCTATGAGAACCACTGCATTGACCTAGTAGGTCATACAGGCCTTGAAAAATCAAAACGTAATATAATGGACAAATACTATTCTGCAAACCTCAATACTTGGATAAAAAAAATTAATAGCTGATTGTATACAATGCCAAACAATTAAAGTGTTTGCCAACACGAAAAAAAAGAGCAAAAAAGAACAATTAGCAACAACAAAAACATATTTCAACGAAATGATAATGATCGACACAAAGGGACCAATCCACCCAACTTCTGAAGGAAACAACTATATTTTTGTAATAGTTGATGCAATTTCCCATTATGTAACGATAATGTGTGCACCAAAAAATAATGCATATTACGCATTCACAGCATTATTCGAACACTGGTTCATGAATTTCGGATTACCCGAAGAAGGGTAGGATCGGATAACGGATCAGAATACATTAACACAAAACTAAGACACCTTTGTAACTATTTTGAAATCAATTTCAAACCCAGCACAACCTATGCACCCTGGACCAACGGTCTAGTAGAAGGACCAAATAGAATAATTGGACAATTTATTCGAACATTATTACAGGAAAAATACATTAATTGGTCACGGAAAGCAAAATTTTCCCATACGCATATAATACAAAATGCCAAACAAGATTAGGTATGTCACCATTTGAAGTTCTTTTTAATCAAAAACCTCGAAAGCCAACAAAGATAAAATTTGGAACAACAACAGATGAGATGGGAAACTGCAACCCAAATAGAACAAGTGCATGTAGCACACAACCAACACACACTCACTTAGAAAAACAATTTAGTCACCCGAAAATCGCAAAATTTCAGAAAGGAACATTTGCTAAATAGTTCCTTGACAAAGAATAACACTACAATGAAACATATAAAACAATAACCAAAATTCTACAAAACAGAAAAAAGTTAACAGACGAAATGAATCTCAGATTCAGAACAGCAAAGCCACTTGAGAAAAGTACCTTCGTATTAGTAACAAATCAACAACAAGTTGATGGAGTTTCTAAAAAATTGCTACCACTGATAACGGGACCATAACTAATAGTCGATAAACCGACAGAAACAACGTACATAATAAAAGGTAACAATAAAGAAAAAGTAACAATACATAGAAATCACATTGTACAATACTATCCCAAAGAAAAACATATAAAATTAGAACTCCAAAACTACTTCCTTACAGAATATATTCCAACGCTAAACAACCTATGATAAACACCAAAAGAGAATCAGAAATACGCCATTCGGAAAAAGAGCACACTCATCAATACAAATTTCGTAAAAGGAAGATAACACTAATATAAAAAAAACATCATATTGATAACATTTTTCTACGATAACACTTATTTCGTATTTATATAAATTTCACTATACTACAGAATTATTCAAAACAACATCCATACACTCATCCTAAAATGTGAGTTGTGAACAATGTTTAACTTCATGAACAATGTTGAAAATAATGAACAATGAACAATTTCTCATTTCATGTGCTATGTAAATACCACACTGAAAGGTCAACATTTACTGTATAGACATCTACGCCTAACAGTTATTTTAATATTCATTATTCTACTGCTATGTGTGAGTGTACACAGTATTCTATTACAATACAGTTCTTTTCTAATTTGCTAAATTTCTTTATTCTACATAACATTTTCTCTGAGAGATTCTTTCAGCAAATGCTAATATATTCCTTTCATATGAAAAAACGCAGAGCAACCCCTAACCCGAACCAATCTGCGTGTATCCCCTAGCCAGCAAAACAGTATACAAAAACAACTGAATTTACTTTAAACAAATTAGAATAGAGAAGAAACATCAATATAAAGAAGCACACCAAATCTAAAAATTGTTAATAACAAGACCTAACCGCTAAACTTTATAACCCATATTTATTCGAAATTACTTGAACAATACCCAGTTCATAAAGTAACCCCCCTCATAAATATTGTTTCATAAACACCAATTCAAAATGAACAAAATATACCTTAACTAAATATTAACACCTTCTAGTGAAACAAAATATAAAAAGGGTATTTAAATAAACAATCAAACAACAAAACTGGACTAACAATATCTTCATCAACATCTTCCTCTCTCGCCAGCTCTTCCTCTTCAACCATCTCTTCCTCTTCCTTCACCATCCGCATCACCGTCTCCCTCTTCCGCCACCTCTTCGTAGTACACACTTTTCTATAAACACCTTCATCTCTAACCGTCATTCCACCATCACGAGCCATATTGTAAAATAAGTAAACAAACAACAACAAGTTCAAATAACAAAACTGAGTATCCGAACAGGATATACTAATACAAATAGGTTTTGATAGTAGCCCTTGAAACCACCACTAAGGAATGGAAAAAAGGGTCTCATGTAAACAATAAAATCAAAAAACAAAATAATCAAAACACAAACGGTATTTTGATGTTCACAGGCTTCGAACTGGAATAGACATAATGGAATTGTTAACATTACAAACAATAAACAAAGAATCAAACAACAAGTAATCAAATCACAATCAAGTTCAAAAAACAATATCCTCTCACGTTCGAGGATTCACGGAATGGAATAGATACTCTGTAGAGGTTAAAGCTGAAAAAGAAAGATAAACACAAAGTTGCAAAATGACAAGTTGCAAAATAACAAAGTTGCAAAATAACAAGGTAATTTAAAACTTGTTACAACGGTTAGTAGTAACAATGGCTAAAACAGGAAACAAATAATGAGAATAACAATACGGAAACTAAAAATAGAATAACTTCCTGCTTTAAAACAAGGAAGAAACAATTAATTTATGGGATAACTTCCTACTTTAAACAAGATTAACTTGTACATAAACCTTGTTATACATGTTATAACTTATTATAAGATATACACGTAATAAATCCACGTAACAAGCCAGAGTACTTCTATCCAGGGTACTCCATAAACCATGTATAAATGCAATTGAGCACTCATAACGGCTTATTATCTAAAACAAATGATTAGATTATTCACATACGTAAAAATTTCAGTAAACATGTAATACACGAAAACAAACACTAATTCAGTTCAGATATAGGTATAAACTTTGATATAAATTTCAAAGGACCCTTAGCCCACAAATCGGTCAAACGACCATCGGCTAAATAGACTTTACCCGTGACATCTACCTGAATTATCATACGTCATACCTCTGTATACGGACTTTATAAATACGGACGTCATAGACATCATTAGCAAACTTAGACCTCATTAGTACTCTCATTAGTAAAAGTACAACGATTGCCAAAGGTAACAAGGACCTCATTAACAAAAGAAAAGAGACAAATTGACATTCTCTTTATACCTTCATCACAAGATGAAAAAGATGTTAGATGAAAGAATAGGAACTTATCATTTCCCTGCAAACGCAATTAGTAACAAACAAAAATGCCAAATCAATTAACATTTACAACACTATGAACGAAATGGTGATTACCATGATAGATCTAACAAAGATCAAAAAGCAGTTGAAGTTACCACTTCAATTGCACAAAAAACAATTTGAAACTAACAATATTGCCATCTGACCAATTGACATTTACACCAAATAACTTGGTACGCAATTAACATTTACCACTTTGGTAACAGACTAACATTCCCATCAAGTTATTGTTAACAATCAAAGGCGACGCCACAAGGCACCTATTGATTAACAGACAACTTGAAACTATTTGGTATCATTAGACTAACTACCATAATAATACCATGACTATAGTACATCATTAGACCATCACACATACTAATTACCATCAATATACCAATTACAGGAGAAAAACAAGATGGAATTACAGGAAACTTCAGATGAATCTTCTAATGCTTAAACTACGACACTCCAGAACATAATTAGATCTAGAAAATTACGAAATTAGTAACTTCAAGAAACAAAAAAGAAAAACGGAAGATATCTAAATGTCAGGAGAATTGTAGAGAGCAACAGAAAGTAAAACAAAAATCACAACTCCACTTTTGTTTCGTACAGATCACTATCTCAATAGAAATTGAAAATTTTGAAAATTTCAGCTAAGCTGAAAACACAAAATAAAACTCGTAAAATTTACTCAGAAAAATTTTACAACCTCAATTCTAATATAACAGTCTTTCTGATTTGTCTCAGAATTTGATAATTTAGCAAAAACTTGGAAAAATCTTTGAAAAATTTCTATCTCATTTCAATCCTCGATATAAATTCCATTCACAATCTGTATTTCTTTGAAAGTTCTCACTTCAGCAAAAACTCAGATCATTTATCGAAATCATTTCTCTAAAACGATAATGTTATAACAACTTTGTTTCTTTTATCATCAACCATTCGCCACAAAAACGTTTCGACAACAAAAGGTAAACTGAATTATTTAAGTCTCATTTCTGACAGACTAATTCACCATTTTAGCTTTCATTGTAATGAAAGACCACCCATGCTTAGTGTATCAGAGTTTATGCAATCACTCAATAACAATCAACTTTTTATAAAAATAACAGCCCAACGAGACGATTTTGTTAACCACGACTATCCCTTCAGTTGTCATATTCATTTTGACAACTATAATTTTAAAATAACCGACTGTAAAATATCACACAAAAACTATTTGTTTATAATAGAAGGTAGAACTCAAACTGGGCAAGAAATACAACTTTTTTGGGGTGATCAACATTTTGAATTTCTGAAGAACATAGCACCTTGCACCAAAAAAATTACAGAGTTTGAAACTCTGACAAAACAAATTAACACAGATAAATGTGTAGACATAAATAAATTACATACAGGTTTTCTAGTAGTTTGCAAAAAAGAAGCTATAGAATTATTAGACGATAAACTCAAAGTATAGAACAATACATGATACCTATTAGAGTCATAGTTTTGTATCAATAGAAGCACACGAACTTACCAGTGCGGCACCGTTAAGTGTCAGTTACACCAGAAAATAACTTTTTATTTTCAGGGGAGCATTACATCAATTACTATATACTACAACAATAAATAAAAACACTAACATCAACTATCATTACAGTTTCAAAAATTGATATCTCAACCGTATTAGTAACAACTTCTTTAATATTATGAAAATAATTTTCTATCTAACTATTTTTCTTGTACCAGGCATAATTGTTATATCGACATTTTTAGCTATAGTAACGTTATACGAAATTATTAGACATCGCAAAGTAATTTATGCAAGTCCACCAGATCAATAACGAATGAACGAAACATATATATCATATACAGTTATCTACCATATATGTGAAACCAACACAGACATTATTAAACAAGAAATTTTCAAATTAAAAAAAAATCGCACTCCTTATCTATTTTTTTCTACGCATGTGTTTAGGTCTAATAGAATACTTTATTAACCCATGAAAATTTTTTATATTGTATACATATAAAAATTGATACCCTTCCAGATATAGAAGAATCTATATATTATACACTACACTCACAAAAATTTCCTTTACAAATAGGATTTCCTGAAAATTCACCATTACACGGCAATATTATTATGTTTCAATTGAATCTCCGCCTCGAAAATAACGAAATTTGGATATCAAATCTAGGAGCACAAACACAAATACCACAACAAGAACTTATACCAATAATAATACTAGCACCACCATACATTCAAATTCCACCACACGGACCTAATTCAGGAGCATAAACATAATCTGCAAAAATAGCGTCAGCAAACAATAATAGTAACAACAGTAACAATCAAGAAAGACCACATCATAACGAAGTTACAGATTTAACTAACAAACCAACATCCCCGGAAATTGATGATAATTTAAACCCTGGAACCAAGAATCCATACACTGTACGGCGAGACCACCCAGAAAGAAGAGAACTCTTAAGAGCACGACGTAGATCTTCTTTGTCATTTCCAACACAAAATTCAACATTAGTCTCATACTGTTCAACAGATATTGAAACTAACATAATTAGACCTCTAGAAGCAGGACAATCAGAACCTCCAGGTAGAACCGGAAGACCAACATTACACAACTTTAGTATAAATTCACCAAGTGATAACTCAGCTAATAGTTCCATCCGAACAACAACATCTTCACAAACACGAGCAAATCCTTTTCTACCACCAACCTATCAAGAAAGACAAGATTTCAATTTTGTCCAAGAACACTTCAATATACAACCACTACATTCACCGAATAGTTCACTTTGGTCAGCAACTTCACCACAGTCTGCGAATAGTAGCACAACAACACCACAAAGAACAAATCACTCTTCATCAACAGACACTCCTATTAGCATACAACAAGTCGATTTAACAAATTCCTTACAACCGCCTAGAAATACAGCATTGTCACCATCGTCATTTATACCAGAAATAAGACTACCATCAAGTCATCCAGGCACAGCCAATGTTAAATCCAAATCCGCCTACACGAAGTAGGGTTAATGAACATATATATCTCTTTGCATTAGATCATAAAAGCTGGAATCCACCTCCGCCATTATACGGACCAACAAACCTCGGAGACACTTACAAATTGGTCAAGAAATAGATTAATTAACACACTAAATCTTACACAACGACAACGTAACACAGTACTTGAAGTCTCAGCACTTGAAGGCTAGAATTAACCTACTCAAAAACACAAAGTATAAACCAACACGATATAATATTTCATTTAACTACATCGCTAACCCACCACTTCAGAAAAAGATCGAAGAAATGCAAGGCAGAATACAATTTGTTCTTGATACTCCTATGGTACCTCCATATGGAAGAATAGTCTACGATTATACAAAATCGATGTGGATACCAAATGCAATTAAAAATGCTCAATCAACTGCATGAAAGGAACAAGAAAACAAAACAGATTTGATATACTAGGTGGGACATTAGAAATAAAAGAAGTATCATTAATACTAAACTTAGACACTGAAGAAATATCATATATGGGAACGAAATTCCCTTGTGATCTCCGAAAAGGAGAGTGTCTACCGACACTGTTCACAAAGGCAACAATAGTTTATGAACCACAAACACATTGTCAACTATTTGAACTTATTAGATTTGATGCATTTATGGTGAATTACCAAGATAGATATTGGATAGAACCAAATGCCGAATGGACAACAGTTCAACAACATGATAAAACACAAAAAAATAAAAATGAACAAAACAGACACTATTTCGACACTATTTCCAGCAGATTTGAAGTTTACCCATTAGTAGAACGCGAATGCGGTTCACTTCAACCAATACACAAAACAGAATACGACGACATTTATATAATATCTGAATACGGATTCAATATGCACACAGGACAAAAAGTAACAAGGAAAAAAGACAAAAGTGAAGAAGAAAAATTTATACGGATTAAACCAAAACAAATAACATCACAAAACACACGATATGAAAACGAGGAAAACAAACAATACTACTATGGTTTTGTAAACCATCACACACACATGAACATAAAAATGGACCTTTACATGAGCAACATATACTCGAGAATAAGTCTACAAGCAATAGAATTTTACTCGAAAATCTGTGCACAAACTAGAAACATTCGACAATTAACAACCACTCAAGTACACAAGAACATACCACTCCTAAGATACATCCTCACTGGAGATAGATCAATATTTCTCAAATTAGAAGGAGTAAACGTAATGAAAATGTACAAATGCGCGGAAAAATCATCCCCCTTATATGTACCACAAACTCGTGAATGTTACGATAAAATTCCTATTTTATACAAAAATAGAAGACAGTACGTACATCAATTAACAAGACAAACCTACTTATGGGCAAAGACAGTACCATGATCACATAGCAATTTCGATCAATTAACTTCTATAGACACTGAAGGAACAGCTAGTTAAAAAGTAACACCATACCCAGTAAAAGTGGAAACAAAATTGAATACAATGTCACCTGAAGAGATCGTACTTGATAACATGTTTAGTAAAGCAAGTTTAATTGAAAGTGGTATATACAGTAAAGAACAATTAGTACAAGAACGAAAACCAGATTTACTACATGAATATATGCAAGATCGCGAAAAACCACTACAAGAAACAACATCAGCAAACGCTCAGAAATTACTGGAACTTGAACAACTAGGACTATTACAAACCTATAAAAACTACGAACAATCATTTAAATGGCGGAGAATGGCTAAAAGAACAAATTTTAACAATCTTTGGTTGACCATGGTACGTCTTAGAAAAAATGGCAATAATATACGCCATGATAAGTATGATATTATTTATAACAAATCTTATCATCAAATTTTATAATGCTTTTGCAATACATAAAGCAATTGGAAAACAAGCAAGCATAACAAAAATTCTACTTTCAGGAATTTTCGGAATATTTTCACAAGCATTAACTCAACTTGTAGGCAAAATACAAGAAGAAGACGATAGTAACAACAGTGACGACAAAAGGACACACTATGGAAATAACAATTCACGAAAGCATGAGCATACATTTTGCGACACTCAACAGATTTACCACATACAACAGATCATAATGACAATGATGAATCTACAGAAGTCTATTTAGATACAATTTATAAACACTAAAACACAACAATTAGAAGAACAGAAAGATGATTACAATTAAAAACAATAGAATCACCTACGAAGAAACAAAAACCACCCTTACCAGAACGAAAATATAAACATGAAACGTTTAAGGTAGAACCATTACAAACAAAATCAGAAAAAAAATACCACAACAACAACCACAATACATTACTCCACAACCCGCATATCAATACTTAGGAAAAAACGCACCCTTACTCAGTGCGCCGCATTTACAGCAACATCCTACATCATTTAACGGCCATTCGTATGAAACGCCTTTGCATATGCAACAACCTACACCCTATGAAACACCCCAGCCTTCTAGTACATCAACAAATACAAAACCTTTAATACCGTCAGTAAAACTAATTGACATACAAAATCCACCACCGATTGATTTCTACCAATTAAAATTAACAGCTAATAAAATGCATAACCGCAGTCATAGTTTAGACATACTAAGAAATGACGATCAACCACATACAAATAAAGTAACGTATTATGATTCACATTCTGCGGACACTCATGAAGTGTAACAAATCAGTATTACGAGAACATCTAACGTTCATTACTTTTTAAATGTGTACCTATTTATGTATGTGATACTAATATGTACGTGATACCAATATAATATACGAACAAGACTAATAACACTTACCATGTAATTTGTCTCCAATTGTAACAAGTTGTAACACGATCACCGAAACTGATTAAACAAAAAGGTATAACATCTTTAGAATAGTAACTGTTACAATGTAAAATAATAACAGATATACATGTAATTCTGCATATAACTGATGTATGTAACAAATTGTGCAAACACACATCTAGTAATTTGAATAACCGATTAGTTTACAGCCTGATACTCAGAAATAATAACTTTGAATGATATATTCTATTTACAAATAGGATTTCCTGACAATTCACCATTACACGGCAATATTATTATGTTTCAATTGAATCTCCGCCTCGAAAATAACGAAATTTGGATATCAAATCTAGGAGCACAAACACAAACACCACAACAAGAACTTATACCAATAATAATACTAGCACCACCATACATTCAAATTCCACCACACGGACCTAATTCAGGAGCATAAACATAATCTGCAAAAATAGCGTCAGCAAACAATAATAGTAACAACAGTAACAATCAAGAAAGACCACATCATAACGAAGGTACAGATTTAACTAACAAACCAACATCCCCGGAAATTGATGATAATTTAAACCCAGGAACCGAGAATCCATACACTGTACGGCGAGACCACCCAGAAAGAAGAGAACTCTTAAGAGCACGACGTAGATCTTCTTTATCATTTCCAACACAAATTTCAACATTAGTCTCATACTGTTCAACAGATATTGAAACTAACATAATTAGACCTCTAGAAGCAGGACAATCAGAACCTCCAGGTAGAACCGGAACACCAACATTACACAACTTTAGTATAAATTCACCAAGTGATAACTCAGCTAATAGTTCTATCGGAACAACATCATCTTCACAAATAAGACCAAATCCTTTTCTATCATCAACATATCAAGAAAGACAAGATTTCAATTTTGTCCAAGAACACTTCAATATACAACCACTACATTCACCGAATAGTTCCCTTTGGTCAGCAACTTCACCACAGTCTGCGAATAGTAGCACAACAACACCACAAAGAACAAATCACTCTTCATCAACAGACACTCTTATTGGCATACCACAAGTCAATTTAACAAATTCCTTACAACCGCCTAGAAATACAGCTTTGTTACCATCGTCATTTATACCAGAAATAAGACTACCATCAAGTCATCCAGGCAGATTACGATCACAGCCAATATTAAATCCAAATCCACCTACACGAACTAGGGTTAATGAACATACATATCTCTTTGCATTGGATCAAAAAACTTGAATCCACCTCCGCCATTATACGGACCAACAAACCTCGGAGATACACTTACAAATTGGTCAAGAAATAGATTAATTAACACACTAAATCTTACACAACGACAACGTAACACAGCACTTGAAGTCTCAGGCTAGAATTAACCTACTCAAAAACACAAAGTATAAACCAACACGATATAATATTTCATTTAACTACATCGCTAACCCACCACTTCAGAAAAAGATCGAAGAAATGCAAGGCAGAATACAATTTGTTCTTGATACTCCTATGGTACCACCATATGGAAGAATAGTCTACGATTATACAAAATCGATGTGGATACCAAATGCAATTAGAAAAGTTCAATCAACTGCATGAAAGGACCAAGAAAACAAAACAGAATTATTATACTAGATTGGACATTAGAAATAGAAGAAGTATCATTAATACTATACTTAGACACTGAAGAAATATCATATATGGGAACGAAATTACCTTGTGATCTCCGAAAAGGAGAGTGTCTACCGAAACCGTTCACAAAAGCAACAATAGATTATGAACCACAAACACATTGTTAACTATTTGAACTTATTAGATTTGATGCATTTATGGTGAAATACCAAGATAGATATTGGACAGAAACAAATGCCGAACGGAGTTCAACAACATGATAAAACACGAAAAATAAAAATGAACAAAACAGACACTATTTTGACACTATTTCCACCAGATTTGAAGTTTACCCATTAGTAGAACGCGAATGCGGTTCACTTCAACCAATACACAAAACAGAATACGACGACATTTATATAATATCTGAATACGGATTCAATATGCACACAGGACAAAAAGTAACAAGGAAAAAAGACAAAAGTGAAGAAGAAAAATTTATACGGATTAAACCAAAACAAATAACATCACAAAACACACGATATGAAGACGAGGAAAACAAACAATACTACTATGGTTTTGGAAACCATAACACACACAAGAACATAAAAATGGACCTTTACATGAGTAACATATACTCGAGAAAAAGTCTACAAGCAATAGAATTTTACTCGAAAATCTGTGCACAAACTAGAAACATTCGACAATTAACAACCACTCAAGTACACAAGAACATACCACTCCTAGGATACATCCTCACTGGAGATAGATCAATATTTCTCAAATTGGAAGGAGTAAACGTAATGAAAATGTACAAATGCGCGAAAAAATCATCCCCATTATATGTGCCACAAACTCGTGAATGTTACGATAAAATTCCTATTTTTATACAAAAATAGAGTACAGTACGTACATCAATTAACAAGACAAACCTACTTATGGGCAGAGACAGTACCATGCTCACATAGCAATTTCGATCAATTAACTTCTATAGACACTGAAGGAACAGCTAGTTATAGAGTAACACCATACCCAGTTAAAGTGGAAACAATATTGAATACAATGTCACCCGAAGAGATCGTACTTGATAACATGTTTAGTGAAGCAAATTTACTTGAAAGTGGTATACACAGTAAAGAACAATTAGTACAAGAACGAAAACCAGATTTACTACATGAATATATGCGAGATCGCGAAAAACCACTACAAGAAGCAAAATCAGCAAACGCTCAGAAATTACTGGAACTTGAACAACTAGGACTATTACAAACCTATGAAAACTACGAACAATCACTTAACATTAATGGATATAACTTCCAATTTGATCAACCAAGTGTTAACTGGAAAGAGAGCTTTGACGGAGCATGGCTAAAAGAACAAATATTAACAATCTTTGGTTGGCCATGGTATGTCTTAGAAAAAATGGCAATAATATACGCCATGATAAGTATGATATTATTTATAACAAATCTTATCATCAATATTTATAACGCTTTTGCAATACATAAAGCAAATGGAAAACAAGCAAGCATAACAAAAATTCTACTTACAGGAATATTCGGAATATTTTCACAAACATAAACTCAACTTGTAGCCCAAATACAAGAAGAAGACGATAGTCACAATAGTGACGACAAAAGGACACACTATGTAAATAACAATTCACGAAAGCATGAGCATACATTTTGTCGACACTCAACAGATTTACCACATATAACAGATCAAAATGACAATGATGAATCTACAGAAGTCTATTTAGATACAAATTATAAACACTAAAACACAACAATTAGAAAAACAGAAAAAGGATTACAATTAAAAACAATAGAATCACCTACGAAGAAACAAAAACCACCATTACCAGAACGAAAATATAAACATGAACCGTTTAAGGTAGAACCATTACAAACAAAATCAGAAAAAAATACCACAACTAAAACCACAACACAATACTCCACCGCCCGCATATCAATACTTAGGAAACAACGCACACTTACCCAGTGCGCCGGATTTACAGCAACAAGCTACATTTAACGGCCATTCGTATGAAACGCCTTTGCATATGCAACAACCTACACCCTATGAAATACCCCAGCCTTCTAGTACATCAACAAAAACAAAACCTTTAATACCGTCAGTAAAACTAATGGACATACAAAATCCACCACCGATCGATTTCGACCAATTAAAATTAACAGCTAATAAAATGCATAACCGCAGTCATAGTTTAGACATACTAAGAAATGACGATCAACCACATACAAATAAAGTAACGTATTTATGATTCACATTCTGCGGACACTTATGAAGTGTAACAAATCAGTATCACGAGAACATCTAAAATTCATTACTTTTTATATAAGTAACTATACATGTAAGTGATACTAATATGTACGTGATACAAATATAATATGCGAACAAGACTAATAACACTAACCATATAACTTGTCTCCAATTGTAACAAATTGTAACACGATCACCGAAACCGATTAAACAAAAACGTATAACATCTTTAGAATAGTAACTGTTATAATAACAATGTAAAATAATAACAGATATACATGTAAATCTGCATATAACCGATGCATGTAACAAATTGTGCAAACACACATCTAGTAATTTGAATATCAGAATAGTTTACAACCTGATACTCAGAAATAATAACATTGAAGGTTATAAAACGACACTACTGTAACAGTATTCGGATAACACTCCACATGTAACAGAGTATTCATTATTTGCGTACAAAAAACAGTTAACAAAGGAATAACTTTCAGCAAATGGCACACAGAATGGACTACGAACACGAATCTCCATATAAAGCAGACTCTCCTCTCAGCTATGACGTAGAGGAAGGAGAGCTTAGCACTGAATCTGGACGTTCCAGCCCTGGAACAATTAGAACCGATGCATCCGAATGTGGCACACAGACAGATTGCCACATTGACAACAATCAACAACGAGAAACAGTCACCACCATGAGAGTGGAAAAAGAGAACACAAGGTCTGAACAATTCACACAGACAGCACTAAATCAACCGACACCACAGGAAACAGCACGTATAATTTCTGAAAAAGTTTTTAAACCAAAACAACATGATGTAAGACAAAATCAAGAGTCTTTCCGTACTAGGATAACAGAACAAAACACTAACACTAGTACACATAGTTATCAAAGCAATAGACCACAGACCAAGTCTCAGAACATTAATCAGAGTGACACACATATGTCTCCTCCTTTACCGAACTACCCCCCGCCAGTAATACCACCTCCTCCTGAAGACTATACAACAGATAGTAGCATAATGCAACAACGTGTTCAGCAACGTTGGTTCGAACGAAATTCTAGTCATATTCGACCAAACAATTTACGTTTTCCCTACTCAATAACAGCACGTAGTAACAATAAGAAGTCATTTTTCCATCAATCAACTAACGAACAATCTCCAACAGCTACCGTTATGTGAAACCATATGGTTCCAGGAAAAGGACCCAAGAACATTGAACAACCCACATAGTAGTTACTACAACCCGTTATTGTCTTATCGCAATTGGGCAGAGATGTCTTTCGAATCTACGAACTATAACCTTGTTATTGCACCTCTTTTTAAGCTGAAAGATCGCATATCTGAATACTTTCCTCCGTTGCCATCTGAAAACACTAATACAGTCAAACGCAGTACGAAAAATATGGGATGAAATAAATTCCACCCAGCTAAATACCCCATCCTCAAACAATTTTATAGCTTAACGGAGCGATACTTATATGACTACAACTATGATCTTAAAGTGCCTATAACATGCACATTCGACCACCTAGTATCAAAAGCAACTCAAGACCTTTCAGCATATAGCGTATTTGAACATGAAATCTCCCAACTTAGCTTCAACTTCCCCCATCCCACTCCAAAAGACGTACAAAACAATAACTTTCGTGTACATGAAACTAAACTGATTCACAACTTAATTTATTACACCTTCTTCAGAGATAAAGAGCACTATACGGATAAAAGCTGCATCCACATTAATGATCAATTAACATCCGCCTATTTTCTGAACTACGGATATAAACTGAAATGGGAATACACCATTGGAACACTCCGAAACTTTGATCCCATAAAGAATTACTATATTTTTCAACCTAAGAAATCACCTGAAAGACCATTGATGGTACCTCTCGAAGCACTCAAACCTTGCGAAGAGTATCATACATACAATTTAGAATGAAGCGTAACAAACAGAGCTTTCAGTAACATGATTCAATATAACAATGAACGCAAAGCAACAGATCTTGAAAAGGAACTAAGAAATGCCATAAAAGCTTCAATTACGGAATTAAGCGTCAACGAGATCGCTGATTTGTTAGTATATTTTCTCTCAAACGATGAACATTTCGCAAAAGACTATAATCACTACAGAGATCGGACTAACCATCTTCAGCAAACAGAGAAATTATAACAAATGGATTTCGTAACGAATCTCAAACTGTATTAACAATGCCATTTCAATAATATCAGATTCATTTCACAATGGATTTAAGTCTCTACATATGTACTTATCATTTCCTTATGTTGTACTAAATTGTAACAGTACCATCTATAGATATAAACCACCCAAATTGCTACCCAAATTTCTTTGATAAATGCTACTTCAATTCTGATTTGATTTGCTATATTAGTCGTAAACACGACAAGGTCTTAAAAGTATCACTGATACTTGATATAATACATTGATATAACACTTGCGGATAATTAAATTTTTTTAGAACAACAATTTTTCTTTAAAATATTTCACTCATTTCCTATTTTCCATTGTCTACCTTTAGATAGTAAAATGTACATATACATATGCAAAGATTATCCATAGTTAAATAAATGCATTTTTGTAAATAAGAAATAAAGAAAAAACAAAAAAGTACCTGATAATATCGCATACAATGCAACAAGAATTAAGCAATAGCTCTATGCACTACAGTGTAGAATAACACACTATATGTAATGTATAACAGACATGTACGTATGAAAGTACTAAATACCGCATTGAGTCATGACATGACAATTCTAGCAATTTAAGAGCAAGTGTTTAGATGGCAAACTATTAATTTTTTATTAATCAAACTAACAATATGTCCAATAACTAAATTAACATATAATCTACTAACAGTAAATAAAGAAATATTCAAAGATTATAACCACAGAAAAAACGAAAATATAACTTATTCGAAAATTTCATATTAAATGTGATATTTTTAACATCGGTTTTTCATCGATAATCAATTCATAGGTAAACATTCAACATGTATAAACAAACATACAACAACATGAAAGTAACAACGATGAACTCTTACATGCAAATATTTACATGCAAATAACATAGCTACTAACAGTAACAACTAACAAGTTCTTTATTCCCGAGAAAATCATTTGGAATATTGCAAAACTTTCGGAATATTGGAATATTGAATATTGACCTTTGTATAACATACATTGTGTCGTATCCGGCGAACATTTACAAAATCAGCGCCCAGACAGATACGTTTACTAAATTTGTAAATAATGAAATAACCGTTAATAAATAACCGTCCAGGCTATGGGACATTTTTGTTCACACACATTACGATTATAAACGAGTTATACCAAACGTACACGATACAGAAACCAATAACAATTTTGTAACATTTACAGATTCGATAAGTGATTCATATAACTTACCCGTAACAACTAACAAAACCACGAAAACTGTAGGAGTATGATGATACAGTCAGTAAGGACTCAATCCGTCAGAACAAAGCATGACTCCGAGAGACATTGATTGAATCATACATGTTCATACTCACTAACATAATCCAACATACCAGAAAAATCATTTCTATTATCATTTCATTATGACATAAAAAAACAACTTCTCGCTGTTGCCAATAACCTTCTGGTTTTCGCTCACCAAACTACCCTCGATTTTTCCATCGAATTTCATATAACATTGAGAACAAAAATTTTATTTTATTTTTTTCCTTTCCAACCGGAAGGGATACTACGTAATAACAGAACATTAATACCACCTAAAATGAAAGGTTGAATCGAAAATATTCTGAACATCTAACAGCTAACATAAGCATTCAAAAATAATTCAGGTAAGTCAGGTAAGTCACTGGACATCAGGATCGCCTCCTACATCAACATCGGGCCTACCCAAAAGGATCTTCATCCACTGGAAGTGGTACTGGAATAGATATTTTTGTGGTTGTTGATGTTCACTAATTGCTCCGTGGGCAACCTATGTCTAGGAGCCGACCTACTGACGAACCGACAAGATCGCTACACAATCAACAAAAAAAAAAAAGAAAATCCTCCAGAGAGAATTAAGAGAAATTGAGTGTAGTACTCACAAAACTTCTAAAAAACTTAAACACCGGAAAGATGGAGTCAATGTTGACTTCCAACAAAGAAGACTTGAAGACATTGTTATTTAAATGAATAAAGACTGAAAATACTCTTCACTGATTTGTTAAAAAAGAAGAAATACTTTTCCTTCGATGTTTAACTATTCTCCCTCAGACGGACCCTTTTAGTTGGTACCGATCAGAGTCATACCTAACCTGATATAATAATAAAGTATGTTTCTCTCTCTCTCTATTTGTATTGAGATATACGTTAGAATTTAGCATTGGGGCCCGTGCAATGTCTACTGAAGCTCAGATAGAAGAGTAACAGACTAGATATATATAACTTTAATTAGTCAGGTAAGTCTCGCTATAGCAATATAGTCTTGGATACTATAAGACCTCAGTAGAGTAACCTCGCAAGGTTACCCTACTCGAGACACGTCTTAGTGTCAGAAAAGGATTCCAATTTTTTTTCCAGGAAAAATTTTTAAATTTAGTCACACAAGTTATGAGTAAAATGGTTTCCATGCCTGACAGTTTGTTGTTTTCTGTTTGTGGGTCCTACATGGCAAACTTTTACGTGTTTGTTTCAGCTTGTGTTCTACGATTCAATTGAAAAAAGTAATTTATAACAACAAGCTTTCAATATAATTATTTGCAGTGCGACATAGAAATATCAGTGTACTTCCAGTTAAAAACAACTTATTTCAATGGAGCAAGTGGTTTCAAAAATTTAACTTAAAACAACACTTATCATTTTATTTAAATCATCAGGTGACAGAAAAAAAAACAATTTCACTGGTCAGCAAGAAGAGAACAAACAATTATTCTACAAAAGTTATGAGCACGTAATTCCAAAACAGTTTCTTGTTTCAGTAACAACAATACTCATTCTCTCTTCATCTAAACATGTTACCACATATTTGATTCATGGGAGAGAAGAAAGTAAGTAGACCGGATGCTGCGGTGGATACTAAATACCGGATGCAAAAAAAGTGTAATCGAGGCAGCCCCAGTTAGAATCGTTAAATTCTTTGGCGGGTGTTTGATAAATTTTGTCAATGACAACTTTTCAATTAATAAAAAAATAATAGAGGGTTATGGGAAACCATTCGAAAAAAAATATATCAGATCAAACAGTTTAGAAGCAAACGAGGCGAAATTGGTGTCTGTCATAGTGAAATGACCGTTAATAGGAATCAGGCAGTGGGACATTTTTGTTCGCACACATTACAATTATAAACGAGTTAAAACAAACGTACACGATACAGAAAGCATTAACAATTTTGTAACATTTACAGATTCGATAAGTGATATAACTTACCCGTAATAACAAACAAAACCACAAAAACTGTAGAAGTATGATGATACGGTCAGTAAGGACTCAATCCGTCAGAACAAAGCATAACTCGGAGAGACACTAATTGAATAATACATGTTCATACTCACTAACATAATCCAACATAACAGAAAAATCATTTCTATTATCATTTTATTATGACATAAAAAAACAAGTTCTCGCTGTTGTCAATAATCTTCTGGTTTTCGCTCACCAAACTACCCTCGATTTTTCCATCGAATTTCATATAACATTGAGAACAAAAAATTTTTTTTTACTTTTTTTCCTTTCCCACCGGAAGGGATACTACGTAATAACAGAACATTAATACCACCTAAAATGATAGGTTGAATCGAAAGTATTCTGAACATCTAACAGCTAACATAAGCAAACAAAGATAATTCAGGTAAGTCAGGTAAGTCAATGGCCATCAGGATCGCCTCCTACATTAACATCGGGCCTACCCAAAAGGATCTTCATCCACTGGAAGTGGTACTGGAATAGATACTTTTGTGGTTGTTGATGTTCACAACTTGCTCCGTGGGCAAACTATGTCTAGGAACCGACCTACTGAAGTACCGACAAGATCGCGACACAATCAACAAAAAGAAAAGAAAATCCTCCAGAGAGAATTAAGAGAAATTGAGTGTAGTACTCACAAAACTTCTAAAAAACTTAAACACGGGAAAGATGGAGTCAATGTTGACTTCCAACAAAGAAGAATACCGGATACAAAAAAAGTGTAATCGAGGCAGCCCCAGTTAGAATTGTTAAATTCTTTGGCGGGTGTTTGATAAATTTTGTCAATGACAACTTTTCAATTAATAAAAAATAATAGAGGGTTATGGGAAACCATTCGAAAAAAAATATATCAGATCAAACAGTTTAGAAGCAAACGAGGCGAAATTGAGCCAAAGAAACAAACTTGACGAAAATTGCTGGTTTCTCTTGCGATCGTGACTAGAGAGAAGCAGAATTTTTACAAACGAATTTGTATTTAATTAGGAATAATCATTTTTGTCATATCCTTTGGGCAATCTTATGAACGAACAGAAAGCAGCTCACTCATTACTTTTTCTAAGATGTCCGTCTAAAAAACTCTGGAAGAACAGCATCTGTTAATATTGGTTGCGCTAACAGAAACGAAAAGGCAAAAAATCAAGAGAAACAGAATTTCTAGTTCTCTGTCTATGCGGGATTTGGCTCACGTCGACAAGCTATCAAATTTAACGGCACTATAAACTTTGTCGTGGCACCATTTGACTGTTTATTAAGACATTTATGAATGGAACCCATGAACACAAAGTATGAGATTGAATCAACTAGAGCATTCCAAAAGATGATCACAAAAAGTACGGAAAATTTGAGTGGACGATGGTCAGAAGTTCTTGGATCGTTCAAACCTTTCTGCTAACAATAGCGGAAATCAATTATATGGAACTCTCGGCAAAAAAACGGCCTCTGCCGAGAAGAACATTAGTTCACTCAACAAAAATATATCATTAAAGAAAACTTGACTTTTTCCTAACCAGACCAATTGGTGCAATTTGCGATAATAGTCATTTCAATAGTCAATTTATCTTGCACCGAACAAAGTTACAGAAAAAGATGCGCGACGGCTATTTACTCTGATCGCAGTAAGAAGCTTATTAACTCAAAAGCTCAAGTTTTACTTGGATTACTTATGCGAGCAGTTAAAAATTGGAGAGTTTTCAGGAGAATCTACAATCAAACTTTAAAAAAAATGTCTTTCAATTAAAGGAATACCAACTTGAAGCCGACCAACATACTTATTGGTCGACGCAGACGAAGAAGTATTTCAAGAAAATCTCAGAACTACAAATTGTAAAGCGTCCTCTTGTTTGAAATGTCCCATAGGCGCTTAAAAATTCACGTTGTTTTTTTTAGCTTCGATTGAAATAACTAGCTCTAACACACTTTCCTAAAACTGAAAAAAAAATCAGGGTAGACTCATTTTTTAGTTGATTGCAAAGCATCAATAATTGATATCATATTTCCATTAACAATTGAAAAAGTTGCGAGCAGAAACTTGATTGAGTACAAATCTATTAGAAAGACTCTCTTTATTAAGAATAATGTAAAAATTTATTATGAAGACTCTCAAGAGGTGACATCTGGTGCCAATTTTATATACAGAGCCTAAAGTGTAGAAAATTTTGTTTTATGCCTAGAAGATTTGATTTGATACGGTGGCGCGGCTGCTCTCGATAGATAATTTCACAATTGGATTGCCACTTTTTGCATCCAGAGACATGAAGAGCTCTGGTAAAGAGGAATTTTGTTCAGGCAATTATGATGGAAATAAATTTCCTAGTGAGAAAATTCGGATTAAAGTTGGATTTAACGGTTTTCCTGACGGAAACGGAATACACATTGGGTTAAAAAGAAATCTAAATGCAAACAGGCTACTGAGAGGTGATGTGAACGGGAGCAGCAAAATGATTCCAGTTTCTTCATTCGGGAACTGAAAATTTTATTCTAACACTGCAAATCTAAAAGTTTCAACCCACAAAATGAATGCTAAATACTCTAACCAAGCAACGTCTTTGCCTCATTTCTCTGGACAACAAGGCCAAAGAGGATGTGATTTTATCCCTCTAGCTGCTGAAAATGGACGCTTGGAACTGCCTTAAGCACATCCTTTTATTTTTTCTAATGAAAAAAGATATGGGAGAGAGCTATTGGGAGTAAAAATGAGGCGAGGCACTGAAGGCAGCCAACAAACGTAAAAGACCATTTCAAGGCAATGAATTCCGTAAAATTTATTTAGGTTTTTTTGCCTAAATTAACCACTATCGTTGAAGTATTGTCATAAGAAGCAACTGACAGTTTATCAGATTCATTTAGTCCCTTGGTGACTTACGATGATAGTTTTTTCGAAAACTGCGTTCCAGATACAATCCAATTTGGCCAATGTTAAGAGTTGGTGTCTGTCATAGAGAAATGACCGTTAATAGGAATCAGGCAATGTGACATTTTTGTTCGCACACATTACAATTATAAACGAGTTAAAACAAACGTACACGATACAGAAAGCATTAACAATTTTGTAACATTAACAGATTCGATAAGTGATATAACTTACCCGTAACAACAAAGAAAACCACAAAAACTGTAGAAGTATGATGATACGGTCAGTAAGGACTCAATCCGTCAGAACAAAGCATAACTCGGAGAGACATTAATTGAATAATACATGTTCATACTCACTAACATAATCCAACATACCAGAAAAATCATTTCGATTATCATTTTATTATGACATAAAAAAACAAGTTCTCGCTGTTGTCAATAATCTTCTGGTTTTCGCTCACCAAACTACCCTCGATTTTTCCATCGAATTTCATATAACATTGAGAAAAAATTTTTTTTTACTTTTTTTCCTTTCCCACCGGAAGGGATACTACGTAATAACAGAACATTAATACCACCTAAAATGATAGGTTGAATCGAAAGTATTCTGAACATCTAACAGCTAACATAAGCAAACAAAGATAATTCAGGTAAGTCAGGTAAGTCAATGGCCATCAGGATCGCCTCCTACATCAACATCGGGCCTACCCAAAAGGATCTTCATCCACTGGAAGTGGTACTGGAATAGATACTTTTGTGGTTGTTGATGTTCACAACTTGCTCCGTGGGCAACCTGTATCTAGGAACCGACCTACTGACGAACCGACAAGATCGCGACACAATCAACAAAAAGAAAAGAAAATCCTCCAGAGAGAATTAAGAGAAATTGAGTGTAGTACTCACAAAACTTCTAAAAAACTTAAACACGGGAAAGATGGAGTCAATGTTGACTTCCAACAAAGAAGACTTGAAGACTTTGTTATTTAAATGAATAAAGACTGAAAATACTCTTCCCTGATTGGTTAAAAAAGAAGAAATACTTTTCCTTCGATGTTTATCTATTCTCCCTCAGACGGACCCTTTTAGTTGGTACCGATCAGAGTCATACCTAAACTGATATAATAATAAAGTATATTTCTCTCTCTCTCTCTCTACTCCGCTCGTGTTTTGTATTGAGATATACGCTAGACTTTAGCATTGGGTCCCGTGCACTGTCTACTGAAGCTCAGATAGAAGAGTAACAGACTAGATATAGATAACTTTAGTTAGTCAGGTAAGTCTCGCTATAGCAATATAGTCTTGGGATACTATAAGACCTCAGTAGAGTAACCTCGCAAGGTTACCCTACTCGAGACACGGCTTAGTGTCACAAAAAAGATTCCAAATTTTTTTCCAGGAAAAATTTTTAAATTTAGTCACATAGAGCACTTAAATTCAGTTGAAGGCGAAACTGGCTTGGTTAATGACACCGAACACCAAGAAATTTCTTGGAAGTCCTGTAATTCGAGGTTATCTCAATCAAAAATTTGTACAATTTGCACAATTGTATTTGATAATTTTTTTAAATCAATTTCCCACTAATAAAGTGTCTTTCAGACTTGATAGCAATATAATTAGTTTAGCTTCTCTCTCCCCAATCACAAGTTATGAGTAAAATGATTTCCATGCCTGACAGTTTGTTGTTTTCTGTTTGTGGGTCCTACATGGCAAACTTTTACGTGGTTGTTTCAGCTTGTGTTCTAAGATTCATTTGAAAAAGTAATTTATAACAACAAGCTTTCAATATAATTAATTGCAGCGCGACATCGAAATATCAGTGTACTTCCAGTTAAAAACAACTTATTTCAATGGAGCAAGTGGTTCCAAAAATTTAACTTAAAACAACATTTATAATTTTATTTAAATCATCAGGTGACAGAAAAAAAAACAATTTCACTGGTCAGCAAGAAGAGCACAAACAATTATTCTACAAAAGTTATGAGCCCATAATCCCAAAACAGTTTCTTGTTTCAGTAACAACAATACTCTATCTCTCTTCATCTATACATGTTACCACATATTTGATTCATGGGAGAGAAGAAAGTAAATAGACCGGTTGCTGCGGTGGATACTAAATACCGGATACAAAAAAAGTGTAATCGAGACAGCCCCAGTTAGAATCGTTAAATTCTTTGGCGGGTGTTTGATAAATTTTGTCAATGACAACTTTTAAATTAATAAAAAATAATAGAGGGTCATGGGAAACCATTCGAAAAAAAATATATCAGATCAAACAGTTTAGAAGCAAACGAGGCGAAATTGAGCCAAAGAAACAAACTTGACCAAAATTGCTGGTTTCTCTTGCGATCGTGACTAGAGAGAAGCAGAATTTTTACAAACGAATTTGTATTTAATTAGGAATCATCATTTTTGTCATATCATTTGGGCAATCCTATGAACAAACAGAAAGCAGCTCACTCATTACTTTTTCAAAGATGTCCGTCTAAAAAACTCTGGAAGAACAGCATCTGTTAATATTGGTTGCGCTAACAAAAACGAAAAGGCAAAAAATCAAAGAGAAACAGAATTTCTAGTTCTCTGTCTATGCGGGATTTGGCTCACGTCGACAAGCTATCAAAGTTTAACGGCACTATAAACTTTGTCGTGGCACCATTTGACTGTTTATTAAGATATTTATGAATGGAACCCATGAACACAAAGTATGAGATTGAATCAACTAGAGCATTCCAAAAGATGATCACAAAAAGTACGGAAAATTTGAGTGGACGATGGTCAGAAGTTCTTGGATCGTTCAAACCTTTCTGCTAACAATAGCGGAAATCAATTATATAGAACTCTCGGCAAAAAAACGGCCTCTGCCGAGAAGAACATTAGTTCACTCAACAAAATATATCATCAAAGAAAACTTGACTTTTTCCTAACCAGACCAATTAGAGCAATTTCCGATAATAATCAATTCAATAGTCAATTTATCTTGCACCAAACAAAGTTACAGAAAAAGACGCGCGACGGCTATTTACTATGATCGCAGGAAGAAGCTTATTAACTCAAAAGCCCAAATTTTACGTTGGATTACTTATGCGAGCAGTTAAAAATTGAATGAGTTTTCAGGAAAATCTACAATCAACCTTTGCAAAAAAGTCTTTCAATTAAAGGACCACCAACTTGAAGCCGACCAACATACTTATTGGTCGACGCAGAAAAGAAGTATTTCAAGAAAATCTCAGAACTACAAATTGTAAAGCGTCCTCTTGTTTGAAATGTCCCAAAGGCGCTTAAAAATTCACGTTGTTTTTTTTTAGCTTCGATTGAAATAACTAGCTCTAACACAATTCCCTAAAACTGAAAAAAAAATTCAGGGAAGACTCATTTTTAGTTGATTGCAGAGCATCAATAATTGATATCATATTTCCATTAACAATTGAAAAAGTTGCGAGCACAAACTTGATTGAGTACTATGTAAAAGTTTATGAAAATTCTCAAAAGATGCCTTCTGGAGCCAGTTTTATATACAGAGCCTAAAGTGTACAAAAATTTGTTTTATGCCTAGAGGATTTGATTTGATACGGTGGCGCGGCTGCTCTCGATAGATAATTTCACAATTGGATTGCCACTTTTTGCATCAAGAGACCTGAAGAGCTCTGGTAAAGAGGAACTTTGTTCAGGCAATTATGAAGGAAATACATTTCCTAGTGAGAAAATTCGGATTACCGTTGGATTTAACGGTTTTCCTGACGGAAACGGAATACACATTGGGTTAAAAAGAAATCTAAATGCAAACAGGCTACTGAGAGGTGATGTGAACGGGAGCAGCAAAATGATTCCAGTTTCTTCATTCGGGAACTGAAAATTTTATTCTAACACTGCAAATCTAAAAGTTTCAACCCACAAAATGAATGCTAAATACTCTAACCAAGCAACGTCTTTGCCTCATTTCTCTGGACAACAAGGCCAAAGAGGATGTGATTTTATCCCTCTAGCTGCTGAAAATGGACGCTTGGAACTGCCTTAAGCACATCCTTTTATTTTTTCTAATGAAAAAAGATATGGGAGAGAGCTATTGGGAGTCAAAATGAAGCGAGGCACTGAAGGCAACCAACAAACGTAAAAGACCATTTCAAGGCATTGAATTCCGCAAAATTTTATTTAGGTTTTTTTGCCTAAATTAACCACTATCGTTGAAGTATTGTCATAAGAAGCAACTGACAATTTATCAGAATCATTTAGTCCCTTGGTGACTTGCGAGGATAGTTTTTTCGAAGACTGCGTTTCAGATACAATCCAATTGGGCCAATGTTATGAGTTGGTGTCTGTCATAGTAGCTGGCATCTGTTCACGTGTGACACATTGATTTGAGACAACCATACGATGATTTTATTATGATGACTGATGATGCAGCGAAACAATACAAAATAAAGTTGGACGAAGTTAAATTTTATGTGTGGAAGATGACACTTAATGGCACTGTTGTCTCAGCCAATTTCATAAAAAACTTTTTGTGTAAAAAGGCCATCAGAGCTTACCTAGAAACGGTCTCAAAAACGTTTTTGGTTTCAACAGTTCTACACAGTTGTAAACAGAAAAAAATGCGGCGGTTGGAGTCCACTGACTTGCAATCAACTTAAATACAAACCAAGCATTTTCAGACAGAATCTAATTCAGATACATATTGGAACAGATTGGCTGTGACAGATAATCCAATATCTAACATTGTTGGAATGTTGTTACTTTAAAACGAAATCGGACCTAGTTTAGGTTGATAATCGACATTGAATGAGTTTGACCGATTACCCAAATCGTTTCATTATGATTTTTGATTTGAATAGCATTCAACCTTTTTACACCGGCCCTATTCACCCCCCATACGAACAAACTTTTAAAATGAAGTTTTCCGTTACAATACTAATCAAAAATAAGAGTTTCTTAATTTGGTGAAAACAATAGGAGAGTTTTTTTCAATAGTGCCAAAGCATTCCTTTGACGATGAGAAGTGTTTTAAAGAATCATATTTTGAGAAACTCAAAGAAACGGAAACGATATCAAGGTTTTAATTCAAAGATAAAATGACCTCAAACACCAATTTCTTCGCGTGTACAGTGAAAACAGAATTCCACTGAGCTTGAAACAAAGCAGATTTCTAATCGTAAAACATTTTTGCACTTATTGGTTACGGTTATGTCTGAAGACCAATGAATTGTTCTTTATCGACCCGTTGAGACAGTCTATATTGTCGTACAAATATGCCTACCAAAAAGAATTTCTATAATGGAAAGTCGGACAACATATAAGTTTATTAGCTGTTGAAGAATCAGCCAGCCGAAAAAGAAAACTCAAAACATTGCGCACTTTTGCATATGTAATGCTCTTCGTTTTCATTACCAAACAAAGGTAGCCAAATTGAGTGATGTCCAACTAATTCACTTTGCTCTCCAATAGTTTTAGGTGTGATATTTCGGATTAATTTGAGACAATCGGTCTATATTTTTTTACGATGTCTGATGAATCACCGAAAAAATACAAAATAAAAAATGATTGAAACAAACTGTTTTTTGCTGAAGATGACAGATAATAGCACTGTTGTGTCTGCCATTGAAAAATCATTTTCGAGTAGCCCAAAAAATGGTTTTTCAATGACGAACACAACAGGGTCATTAATTATCATCTTCAGCACATAAAAATTAATATCGACCTTTTTTTGTTTTTTTTTCGTTTCATCATAAGACATCATTATAAAATCATCAAGTGCTTGTCGTAAATCAATGCAAAATTTGAGAACTAAGAACTTTGAAAAGCAAAGTGAAATAATTTGACATCACTCAAGTGCACGATCTTTGGTTAGTTATAATAATGACGAGCAAAATGATTACAAATGTTCACAATGTTTCGAGCTTTTATTTTGAACTGGCTGATTTTTCAGCAGCTAAAAAAACTTTTAAGTTTTCAAACTTTCCTTTAAGAGAAAATCTTTTTTGGTAGGTATCTTTGTACTACAATATAGATTGTCTCAACATGTCGACAAAGAATAATTGGTTGCTCTTCAGACGCAACATTAACCAATAAGTGCCAAATTTTTTTTGCAGTTGCTGCGTTTACAATTAGAGAACTGTTTGTTTCAAGTTTATGGGGAAATTATTTGCATCGTACAAGCGAAGAAAATTGTGTTTGAGTTTATTCTATCTCTGAATTTAAAACTTGTTATGGTTTTCGTCCATTTTATGTTTGTCAAAATTTGATTCTTTAATACCATTAATGCACTACCCAAAAACGGTTCTAGTTTTCTCACCAATTAAGAAACTCTCAATATTACCCGGTAAGGCGACAGAAAACTTCAGCAGAGGTTAACATTTTGTTAGTTAAGGGTGAATAGGACCGGTGGATGGATGTTAAATGCTATTCAAATCAAAAATCATAATGAAATGATTTGGGTAATCGTTCAAACTCATTCAATGTCGATTTAAGCTATTTGCATATGAATTTAATTCTGTCTGAAGAACTTGGTTTGCATTCAAGCTGATTGCAAGTCGGTGGATTCCATTCCTCGCATTTTAGATTTTGTTTCCAAATGTGTAGAACTGTCGAGACTTCTTGTGACTTTTTGTGACTGTTTTTTGGTAAACATAGGGAATAATTATTGGCGGACACAGCAGTGCCATTAAGCTCCGACATTTTTTTACTTTGTGTTGTTTCGTTGCTTCATCAGTGATCATGACAAAATCATCAAGTGGTTGTCTAGAAGCAAGGCGAAGTGATACACGTGAAAAGTCGACAGCTACTTTGACAGACCTCAAAGTCTAACATGGGTTCCATTGAACTGTATGTAAGACCCAGTTTTCGACATAACTTTCATCGGAAGTCACCAAGATAGCCTTTTTTAAGGTATCTGTTAAACTGTCAGTTGCTTCTTATGATAACACTTCAACGATAGTCGTTAATTTTGGCAAAAAACTATTGAAATTAACAACAAAAAAACCCATTATAGTTTCAAATATGATGACGAAGAAACTAAAAAGCAAAAAACTGTTCTTTATATTTTTTCTAATAATTTCTTCTGATGACGTTTATTTCGCATGCCAAAACTTAATTTCCAACTTATATCATAACAATTCCCGTTCCTATCTTGTCTCATTGAGTCCAGGAAGGTATAAAATGGTTGCGTTCGAGATTTTTTTCATCCTTTTTCTATTCATATTTGATCAAGTTGTCCAATAAACCATATCGCAGTACACTAATTATCCATCGGATTTAAGGAATGAGATTGAACAAAAACCAACGACTGTATCCATCTTATTGTACTGTACCATCCAAAGACAGGTATACCTGCTGGATTTTTTTATTGGTTGCCGGTATATATGTCTTCTGTTCCATTATTTAAAATTAAATTTTTTACACTAGTTACTGGAGTATACTAGTTTGACGGGACCTCCTTTTCCCGAGATGACATTTTTGATGTTACGATATTAATGGAACAAATACCAAAGACTCTATTCATCTAATTATCAAACACAGCCAAGTTTTCCGCATATTTGTGAATAGATTACTGGGTTCCATATCTTCTGCTTTATAATTTTAAACTATTACTTACTTTTCCCCAGATAAAATTTTTGAGGTTGCAAGGATAATGGAACAATCACAGACAAATATGTTCATCTGAATATCACAGACAGCAAAATTTTCTGTACCTTTTCTATGGATTGCATGTCTATATAGCCTCCAGTCTGTCATTCAAAGCCATCAGGGATACACAAATTACTATTTAGCCGGACCTTCTTTCAGCTTAGACTAAATTTTTGAGGTTGCGAGGTTAAGTGGTCTCTTTAATTATTTCATCTGTGCCTCAAGTTAGAACCCGGGTCGAATGTCCTCCTAAAAATTCTCCCAATCTGTTGTAAGAGTGGGGGTAATTTGACTATGGGGGGGGGGAGGTTAAATTGATGTAAGAGTGTGGGGGTAGTTAGTTCAGAGGGGTTAAAATGATGTAAGAGTTGGGCTGCAATGGGAGGACTTTTGAGGTAAATGCAGCTCAAAACTTTTTGGGCTGCATTGGGCTTCCAAGAGGGGTAAAATGGTGTAAGAGTTAGTGGGAAATTTGTTCAGATGGGGTAAAATGATAAAACAGACGGGCTGCCAAGTGCGGTAAAATGATGTAAGAGTGAGGGGGTACTTTGTCCAGAGGTGGCTAAAATGAGCTAAGAGTTGAGCTGCCAAGGGGGGTAAAATGGTGAAAGAGTTAGGGGGAAGTTTGTCCAGAGAGGGTAAAATGATGCTAGAGCTGGGCTGCCAAGCGGTTTAAAATAGTGTAAGAGTGAGGCGGAATTTGTTCAGAGGTGGTAAAATGATGTAAAAGTTGGGCTGCCAAGATGGGTAAAATGGTCTAAGAGTGAGGGGGTAATTTGTTCAGCGGGGTTAAAATGATGTAAAAGTTGGGCTGCCAAGGTGGGTAAAATGGTCTAAGAGTGAGGGGGTAATTTGTTCAGAGGGTTTTTAATGATGTAAGAGTTGGGCTGCCAAGGGGGTTAAAATGATGTAAGAGTGAGGGGTTAAAAGACAAATTAACCCCACATTCATACATCTTTTTGGTCTGTCAAGGGTGGTAAAACGATGTATGAGATCGGGTGTAATTTCTCCATTACCATCGAATTCTTACATCGTTTTAGCCCCCTTGACAGACCAAAAAAATGTAAGAGTGGGGGGGTTAGTTTGTCTTTTATCCATTCACTCTTTCACCATTTTACCCCCTTTGGAGGCCCAATGCAGCCCAAAAAAGATATATGAGTTTTGAGCTGCATTTTCCGGAAAACTCCCTCCATTGCAGCCCCACTCTTACGTCATTTTGGGCGGAAAATTTCCACCCGGGAACTCTTAATCGTGGCATGTGTTCTATATCTTTGCTGTTCGTCACCTTATAAAACTTAAAATCATTTCACTACGCTAATTCTGAATTCAATACATTTTTTTTCATAAAAGATAGGAAGTAATGACATATCAGAGAAACTGAAAATTCGAAATTGCTTTTTGTTCCTGATATTGGTACTTCATGTATCTCTTGAATAATGTTGTTGATTATCAGCGGGATCTGGTTTGCGTTTTTGTTATAGATTTTGTAGTTTTTGTCCATTTCTTTGAGTTTCAATTAAAGTGAGCTTTAGTGAGTGTTTTGTAGTGTTCTCTTTTTCCAGATACTGATTTGTGTGATCACTTCCACCAAAAAGTAATATTGTTTCAGATGTTCCGTGGTAAAATTCATTATCAACATGTTATTTTGTCTTTTTTTTTGTTTTCAACTGGTATGTCTCTTTCCTATGTTTTCCCGTACGTTTTGCTTCGCACTGCAGTTTGGTGTCTGCGCTGATGTTTTCCTATGATTTTACCTGAAGAGGTTTACTTCGCTTGCAAAACATAATCTCCAATTCATACTAAATAATTCTCTTATCTTGTCCCATTGACTCCAGACAGCTATTATTTAGTTACGTTAATGAATGTCTTGATTCTACTTTACTTTTTTCTCTATGCGATCTTTTTTACTCGGAATTTAGTGATTACGAATTAAGTTTTATTAAAATCGCACTCCGCAGTTTTGGTCTCAACTGGCGTATATCTATTTTCAGCATGAGTAGTGTTTGTTTCTCCGTTTGACTCCACAGACGCAAGACGCATCGGTCGCAAGCTGGAGTGAGAACATCTTCACTCAACTCGTCAATCAATTCGTCAGTTGCTATTAATCGCTACGCTCAATAGCACCTCCTCATCAACTGCCTCATTTGATTCATCAGTTCTCACACCAACTCCAGCCTCAACGTCCTCCATCCGCGAAGTCAAACAAAAAAACACACACTACTTGGTTTTGCCGGCCGGCTAGCTACGCATACTAATGTATTTGTAATTGAAAACACTATTTGCTGGCTAGTTACACACTAAAAATACGAAAAATAGAATCGTATTTGAATATGGCTGGGATAGCTACTCATGCTCACAAAATTATGCAACTATATGTGTTTGGGTTATTTCAAATGCTCGAGTACCCGCACGCACACATTACTTATCGAATCTCTATTCAAATTATTCTTTAAGACAAAAGCATCTCTAAATTGTTTGGAATTGTAGTAAGCTGCAGTTTCATATATTATATTATAAAAAAAACATCAAAAAATTCTATTACAATTCGCTGTCTAGATTTATTGACTCTAGATCCACTTCTTTATCTTTTTTTAATTCTTCGCTGGCATATTTTAAAGAAAATCCATGGTTGTTTAAGGGCCTCCACAACAACTTCTTTATCATTTTTTAATTCATCGCTTGCACATTCTAAAGAAACTCCATGGTGTTTAACGGCTTCCGTAGAAACTTCTCTAGCTTTTTTTTTAATTCTTCGCTTACATATTCTAAAGAATGTCCTTGTTGTTTAACGGCTTCCATAACAATTTCTTTATCTTTTTTTAAAAAAATTTTTCGTGTGCATTTTCTAAAGAATGTCCATGTAGTTTAACGGCTTTTAGAACAACCTATTTATTTCTTTTTATTTCTTCGCTTGCGTGTTTAAAACTATCTATATCCTATTCAAGTAATTTTAAAACTAAGTCTCTATCAAAAATTATATTCAGTTCATCATCTTCTTCAATCATTTCCAAGTAAAATTCAATAGTACCATCGATGTTCGATTTCATCACCAAAACCATTTTAAACTTCTTCAGTTATTTCACAACAGTTGGTAAACTCAAAAAATTTTAGATTTATTGGAGAAGTAAAATTTGCTTTAATCCATTCAACTAAACATTTATCTTCAGACAAATATCCATCACTACAAATTACTGGATTTCTAACTCCAATTTTATTAATCGGACATTTTAGGAATATCATTTATATATGAACAAATATTTGAATTAAGAAATAGAACAGAAATTAAATCCAAAAATTTAGTTCGAGTGATCATAAGAGGACCTTCTGCATGTGGGAAAACTTGAGGACCTTCTGCATGTGGGAAAACTTGCTTCTTAACGAAACTGATTCTCAAAACCATTGATGATCTTACTGATATATATATATATATATTTATATATATATATATATATATATATATATTTATATATATATATATATATATATAAATATTGATATATATATGTATATGTATATATATATATATATATATATATATATATATATATATTTATATATATATATATATTTATATATATATATATATATATATATATATATATGTATATATATACATATATATATATATATATATATATATATATTTATATACATATATATATATATATATATATATATATGTATATATATACATATATATATATATATATATATATATATATATAAATATATATATATATATAAATATATTATATATATATATATATATATATATATATATACATATACATATATATATCAATATTTATATATATATATATATATATATATAAATATATATATATATATATATATATATAAATATATATATATATATATATATATTTATATATATATATATATATATATTTATATATATATAATATATATATATATATATATATATATATATATATAT
>NC_134479.1:56190637-56300637 GCF_964194025.1 Convolutriloba macropyga
CCGCACGCACACATTACTTATCGAATCTCTATTCAAATTATTTTTTAAGATAAAAGCTCTTCTAAATTGTTTGGAATTGTAGTAAGCTGCAGTTTCATATATTATATTATCAAAAAACATCAAAAAATTCTATTACAATTCGCAGTCTAGATTTTATTGACTCTAGATCCACTTCTTTATCTTTTTTTAATTCTTCGCTGGCATATTTTAAAGAAAATCCATGTTGTTTAAGGGCTTCCACAACAACTTCTTTTTTTTTTAATTCATCGCTTGCACATTCTAAAGAATGTCCATGTTGTTTAACGGCTTCCATAGAAACTTCTTTAGCTTTTTTTAATTCTTCGCTTACATATTCTAAAGAATGTCCTTGTTGTTTAAACGGCTTCCATAACAACTTCTTTATCTTTTTTTTTAAATTTTCGCTTGCATTTTCTAAAGAATGTCCATGTAGTTTAACGGCTTTTATAACAACATATTTATTTTTTTTTAATTCTTCGCTTGCATGTATAAAACTATCTATATCCTATTCTATTAATTTTAGAATTAAGTCTCTATCAAAAATTATATCCTCTTCATCGTCTTCTTCAATCATTTCCAAATAATATCCAATAGCACCATCGATGTTCGATTTCATCAGAAAAATCATTTTAAACGTTTTCAGTTCCTTCACAACAGTTGGTAAACTCGAAAAATTTTAGATTTATGGGAGAAGTAAAAATTGCTTCAATCCATTCAACTAAACATTCCTCTTCAGACATATATCCATCACTGCAAAAACTGGAATTTCTAACTCCAATTTGAATAATCGGACATTTTGGGAATATCATTTATATATGAACAAATATTTGAATTAAGGAAATGGAACAGAAATTAAATCCAAAAAAATCCAGTTCAAGTGATCATAACAGGACCTTCTGCATGTTGGAAAACTTGCTTCTTAACGAAACTGATTCTCAAAATCATTGATGAACTTACTGATATATATATATACTCAGCTTCTATTCATCAAGATACATATCAAGTTTTAAAAGAATGCTTTGAAAATCATATTCCAATAAAATCGATTGATGAACTTTTATAGAACAAAAAGACTATTGAGGCTTTCTGAGTGATGAAAACTTTGAACCATCAGAAATTGAATTAACAACCCATGGAAATATTGATGAATTAAAAGATCCAAAAGAAAGTACAGTTAAATCAGCTGTGAAAATTTTAGATGATTCAAACGAAAATGAAATGAAAGATCCCAGAGTTCAAGCTATGTTCAGAAGATCTAGACATAACAATATTTCTGTTTTCATTATTAACCAAGATTATAATGAATTAAAAAAACGTACAATAAGAGCTAACGGTAATATTTGTCACTTATTCAAACCAAATAACTTCAAAGATGTTCAAAAATTATTCCAAGGCAAAGCTAGTATGGTTATGAATATCAAATTATTATGCTCTACCTGCTGGCAAACCAATAATTAACCATCAACAATTGATATGTCGAAAGAAATACATCAATGAAATTATAGATTCAATTTGAATTCCTGTATCAAATCCATTTTGTTGAAGTATCTTTCGCGTGTTCGTTAGTGTCTAGCTGATTGAAATTGATTTTTGTTCTATACCTGAATCAAATTCATTTTCGTTGAATATTTTGACTACGATTTCGAGTTTGATTTTGATATTTGAAATGAGCGTTTATCCAAATGTAACTGAAGAAGACCTAATCTCACTAGAAAAATTGGCTGAGCAACAGAAAGGAGAACCCCAGGGTGAAGATAATTTAAAAACTGGAAACAACATCTAAGAATTAACAGCAGAACTACATAATGCTCTAACTCAAACAAACGATAGTTTTAATAAAACGAGTGATGATGATATATTAACTTTTCTAAGTTTCTTAACGATATTAATTACGATCCAAATACTGATTGTCCCTCTAAAAGACGAGAATTAATAAGAACTAAACTAATAGATTGAGATCAAAAAATGTTAAATCCACGAGCAGCATTAGCTATTGGTGAATCAGATGAATATGAATCACCAGAATCAGAATCAGAAAGCAAAAGGACAAAAACGTTTTTCATACCATCAGATTCTTACGCGATATGGACCAGATCACAAAATTTACTGGGTCTTAAATTATCTGGACACACTGATACACTGAAAGAAGCTTCACAATTAAATGATGAATTATATAAAAGGGGTGAAATTGAGACAGAACAACAACATCACACTGCTATTGATAAAGTTGAATATATAATTGAACACAACATATAATTTTTCAGAACAATTAGCTTTTAACACTAGGCCAAAGATTGAAGAAAATGTACTAATATAGATGGATTATCCAACTCGCGAGGAAAATTTAGATGAACCACTCATTACTAATAACAAAGATTTTCAAAAAGGCAATTACATTCTTATTTCGTTATAATGCTTTTTACAGAGAGTAAAAACAAATTTTACTATAACACCGGAAAAAAATGATCGATGATATTGTTTTAGAAGAAAGTGCTTATGAGTTGGAAGCAATAGATTTCAATATTAAACAATTAATGGTATTAAACGGAGATTCTGATGAAACATTTCCAATCACCATTAAACCAAACTTTTAGACACATGATCCATAATTTAAATTATAGATCGAGGGGAAGTAAATTTTACTTTTGCTGATACAATTAGAACTATTTTGGGATTTGATGCAAGAACAGTGACTGGGAAATGTATTTTAACTGACCACCCAGTTGATATTATGTCCTTTGATAATATTTTTATTAATGTGATATCGCTAAAAGTGTGATCATAAACGGAAAAATAACTCGCGTAATCCAATATTTACTAAGGATGTAAATCCAGGATTTAAATATTTTGAAAAATTCAAAGGTGATATTCGATGGTATATGATGGGAAGTAAGGATTTCATCTCTTTTTTATTAACTTGAGATTACAAAATGAAAATGGAAATCTTGTTTCTTTTTATGGACAATCTGTGACCTTTAGATTAACTATTAACGAATTATAAAACTATATCAGCAAACAAACATATATAATCATCTGATTTTTTTTATATATTAAATGCCTAAAACTTTAATAACAAGACCTAAATCTAATGTAAAAAAAACTTATTAGTAGTCAAATTGTTAAATAATAAAAAAAAACCTGATACAAACAAACTTAAAGAATTCAAGGAAAAAATACTCTCTGGTTCAGGATTTCAAAAAGTATATTAAACATATGATTTCAATATATTAAATGAGCTTGGAAAGCCTCCAATTAATTGATAATGAAAAGATTGATACATCGATAATCAAAAGGGACTTTACGAAAAAATATCACCAACAAGCAGCTAATTTTAACGATTCTAATCGAAATGTTGAATTCATATGAGGTGAAAATAATAATTATCATCATTTTGGAAATGCATGGCAATTTGGAGGAAATATGATATAACTGTTAGGAGAGCAGACAACGCAAATTTCTCTGACGCATATGTTAGCAGATTAATCAATAATGCTTTTGCCTAATGTTTTCGTGAAGCTGCTCTGTCACTTACAGGTGCGAGTGAAATTGGATTAAATAAACATGTAGGTCAATAATGAGAGTTTTAACTAGCAAAGATGGTGATTTAGTATCATATTTTGATAACATTAATGAAACACAAATTATTGACACCTCATTAAAACAAATACTAATCAATAATTATACAGTTGCAGCTAACAAAGGTAAAAAATTTGGTCACTTTTTGCTTGCTGTAAAACTTTCAAAAAATTACAAAGGATAGGATTTCAATAAACTCTGAAAACAACTGACTTTAAAGACATTTTGTATATAACTATTGCGGATAATATTAACGCAACAATAAACAGTCTATATCTAGTTTTACGAACTTTAATTCCAAACACGAAAACTCAAAATGTGTTTAATGATTCTGAAAAGAATAATTTCAAAAAATCCTTTGATTCTTGGACTAGTGATACAAAAGTAGTTAATAATGATTTAGAATATCAAGTAAATGTCGGATCGGCAGCAAATATTAATAGTCCTAAGTATTCGATTGTTGCACATCAAACTGCTGCTAGAGCCGCAGGTGGGGGAGCTCAAAACAATGCAATTTTCGATAATCTTGATGTTAGAAAGTACTTTGTCGAAACTGAGTTAGATATCCCAAAGATGCTGTTGATATTGCTTATACAGTAAATAGTTATTCAGATCAATATGAAGATATTGAATTTTTCTACATAGGGCATGTCGGAGAACCACTACTACAACCGTTTATGAACTATAAAGATGTGAAAACAAAATATCGATTTCAAGTTATCGATATAAGAGTTCACATTGATCTTATAAATCCAAAGAAGATACAATTATTGAGGAATATCGTGCAAAACCGAGCTAATGCAAGAAAAGCAAGAATGTTTCTAAGACTAATTAGACATCGAGAAGTCTTAATGAAATCAGATCGAATGAAAATTGTATCTGCTAACTTAATTTGAATATTAAAAATTAGTGCTAACAAAGTTTTAACATTAAATCAATTCATGACAAAATTTAATTGAGAAAATAAGACTTTGTCTACTCCAGAATTAAAGAAGCTCTTAAAAATGATGAAAATATCAATTGTAGAAACTCATCCCTGATACTCAAAAATTTTAACAAGATGTATCTGTAATATAGATAACAGTTCCCTTGGTTGCTTTCGATGGTGGAACTCCTTGGTTGCTTTCGAGGTAGTACATTTTTTCACTCATTTGGAGGACACCCAGATGCTTTTTTGTTTGAACAATTTTCAAAACCAATTATATATCACAATTACTTAATTCAATACTTTGATAGTAAGATGTATGGAACATATCGCTTATATTCTCATTATCTTTTCTAGTGGTGTGAAACATATAGATTCTATATTGAACATTATTTTTTCGAAGTGTAAATGAATGATTTCGGTGGTACTTCTATAACTAGTGGACCGAATCTGAATACTTCACTTTTTAATCAAAAACGCTATTTGGAAGCAATTTAATTTTAATGAATCTGATATAGAAGGAGATGTTGATATGAAACAACAATATAAAATAAAGAATTTATCAAATCCTACTAATGATTTTGATGCTGTGAACAAGAATTATGTTGATCAAAAAGTAATGATTATGTTCCTATTAGTGAATTAGGCAATGAAAAAATAGTTGGAACCAACAAAAATAATAACCTTAGTGGTAATACTATTACAGGAATTGAAAATATTTATGTAAAAAAACATCCTATATATGATTCAGAGTTAACAACTAAAAGTTACTTTGATCAAGAGATTGATCAATCAACAAAATTGAGACTAGATTCAAATGAAAAGTTTGATAACGATTATATAACTTTTAAAAGTTCAATTCCAATAACCAATATTACATTAGCAAGCTCAAATACAAAAAGCAATATTACATCAGCAAGCTCAAATACAATAATCAATACAACATCAGCAAGCTCAAATGCAATAACCAATACAACGTCAGCAGTCTCAAATGATATATTGAGACCAAAAAAGAGTATGTTGGTAATCGTACAAAAATCTGTTTCAATGATAAAAAACAATGTGAATAACAACAGAATAACTAAAAGCGGAAATCCTACTAATAATTTGGATGCTGTTACTAAATTATGTGTTGATTTTATCACTGATAGTGTCACTACTCATCCAGCTGTTTTAAGAAAAGAATTAGAGCATACATTTGCAACCCCATGTTTTTAATAATTATTATGATTTGAATAATAACTCTGGTCCTTTTTCAGGTGGAAATAACGTTAGTAGTGTTACCTCTAGAGAAAATAGTTTTATAGGTGTTCCTTATGAGAGATGTACATGTCTATCTTCTGATAGTTATACATTACCTTTACCATTAAACCAAACAAATATCAATGGAGGTAATTTCTATATTCTTAGATTATTGATCAGAGCTATAGACACTAGCATTGGTAAAAAGATAAGTTTTGGTATTCGGAGAGAAAATGGGAATGATACTGGAATTACAAATACACTCAAAAACGATTGGCAACTCGTAGAGAGTGATAGAGTACTCTTCAACTCAACTGTTTTTAACATTTTTGTAAGACTTGAAGGAAATTCAGCAAATCTATCACCTAATGATAATATCGATTTTGCTGCATTTTATATTGAGTCTATCGATGGTGGTGGAGTTTTTAAAGATATCAATGTGAAATTTCAATATAGAGTTGCGGGAATGCCTGACCCTTTTAATGGTTATCATGCTGCAAACAAAAGATATGCGGATAAATAAACAAAAATTTGTTTCAATGATAAAGAAAACATTATGAACTCTAACAAAAAAAAACAATTATTGGAAATCCAACATCCGATAATGATGCTGTTAATAAACTATATATTGATGAGAAATTTAACAGCGTCAAAAATAAACTTTCTACTCATGCTGATGTATTAAGGAAAGAATCAAAGCATAAGTTTGCTTCATTGCATTCATTTGATATCTTTTATCAATTACGTCATAACATTTATCCTTTCGAAGGAGAAGTTTTACTTCAACTAAAAATAGCTTTTTAGAAGAGATATACTTCTCAGAATTCTTATGCTTATTCGTTACACATATCACCATCAGCTATTAATATGAAGCCTGGCAAATCATACATTTTGAGGTTACTTGTTAGAGGTGTTGGAAATAGTATCTGACAAAAATAGGCTATGGTGTTTTAAAGAATAAAGTGCAATTAAAATATTACATAATCTCACGAATGACTGGAATTTTCTAGAAACAGGAAACACAGCATACGATAAAAATTCGAATAACAATTTTGTTCAGATTTCAGAATGGGGTGCTATATTGGATTTAAGAGATCAATTTGATATAGTTGCAATATACATTGAAGAGTTTGATACAATATCAGTTTTTGAGAAGACAGTTTAGTACATATTAGCTTATCTCATTAAAAACAAAATATTTTCGTATGCAATTGAAGTAGATAAGGGTGAACTACCTCAGGATGAATTTCACAATCGAATTGAATAAAGTGTAAGTTTTAAAATCGATGAAGCTTCTGAAGAATTAGAAACGTTATTTTTACAATAACGGGCACATTCAAAGTTTTAAATAAAGAATTTGAAGCTGATCTTATCTCAGTTAGACAAAAATCAGATAATGAAATTAAAGATTTAAAATCTGATTATTCAAAAGAATTATGAAGGGGTTGTTGAGAAATTTATTGAAGATGAAGAGAAATATAAAAAAGATAAAATATTAAACATCAAAAAAGGAACTTCAACTATAGCAGGAATAAATTCAGGAACTTTAGGAGTTAGTTCTGGAAGAACTTTGACTGGAACAAGTGTTGGTGCAACAGCTGGCGTAGCAATAATTGGAGCAAAGGGATTACTAATTTCTATTGCTGTTACTGCTATCAATGAGTACATATCAAAACTAAAAGTAGTTAGTAGAAAGAAAGTATTTAACAATTTAGAAGACAAAAGAAAGAAACAAAAACCAAAAGTTAGATTAGAAAACTTAGTTAGAACAGCTGATATTGATAAAACGTTCTCCAAAGTTGATACCATAAATTGGAGTTATATGTTATACAAAATAACCACAATAATTGGTGAAACTATTCCAACTTATCATATTGATTTTCTACCTCAGCGATATAACTCAACAGTATTGAAGAAATCATAATTAACAATACAAGAAAATAATCAAGTAATATCAAAACTAAATTTGGAAAATTAAATTGAAATAATTACACTTCTATAAATGAAATACAAAAACAAAAAATTTTACAGAGAAATCGACAATGAAAAATATATAATTCACGATGCCAAATATTTGTGTGAATCAAAAAAACCAAATCTTTGAAAATTAGATACGAACTTATGTTCAACTAAAAACTATGAAAAATTCTATCAGTAGCAGAATTTGACGACGGAACACTGCAATTAATAGATTCAAAAAACTTAGCAACTCGGCGACCCAACCCGATAGAAAACTATCTGTAGATGATTTTTTTTGAAATATGCTACAATTTGTAGCAGTGGCAAAAGAAGATTTCTTATAGAAAATCCGTACAAATTTAGATGTTTAATTTGTAAACAGAAACGTGACAATAAAACAAAAACGTGACAAACAAAAATCTAAAGAAAACAACAAGCTAAATATAGTAATCGATTTAGGTACGCAGAGTAAAAAAAATATCAGTTATTTGTATGGATGTTATGCAGAGATTTAGAGAATCAAACTTAAATTTAATTGCAGCGACTTTGTTGATTTTAAAGGGTTCGAAATTTAATTTTATTGATATTATTGTTGAAAAATATTTTTATAGTATTTAGTATGGATATGGATTTAATATGTAATTAGTATTTAATATGGATATGAAGCTATTAATCTCATAAAATGGTTATTAATAGATAGATATGATGATAATATTAATTATTTTGATTTAATTTTTACTATTATGATTAAAGATAAAAATAAAAGAATATTTTCAGAAGATTTTCTGATTGTACATGGAATATCCCAGTGATTCAGAAACTAGTTATAGTGATACTGAAATTAGTAGTGATGAATCTATTCACGAAACTGATAATGATTTCATTGATGATTCGGGTGTTATCAGTGAGTCTAGTAATGAGTCGAATGAATCTGATATCAACGGTGAGAATAGTGATGAATTTCAAGATAATAAATGTACTATTTTCACGTAAATAGCAATAAATCGTTAAGAAATTCTTCGAACAAATATGATAGCTTTGTTGAACTTGTGAAAAATACTAAGTATACTTTTGATTATGTAGATAAATTTGGTTATCAATTATTTCTATTCAGAGATTCAAAACTACTATTTACTCTAATTTCAAAAATTTATTTGAATAGTTTGTCTTTATAAATGGAGACGCGAATGTGTGACATCTGTAATGTCGAAGTTTAAAGAGCTTCATATGGAAAACATTTACGAAGTAAAATGCATGAAGATAATCAAAGGAAAATTCCAACTAATTCTAAGGTATTAACTACATCACAGAAACCAAAGTCTATATCTCAAAAAATAAAAGTGCCGATATTAAATAATTGTCAATGAAAAACTTTGATATAGAATTTTCTATTGAATTGGACTCTCATAACAAATCATCTCAATAGTAAAATTACAATAGAAAGCAAACATGATCTCCAAACTGAAACTAGACAGAGAAATTCCATTTTAGAGACTATTATTTATGCAAGATTGACAGACCAATATAAATTTAAACATCAAGTAGTATTTTCTGCCCTTTCTGAAAAATTAATTGAACTTGGGTATATTGATAATAAAACTGAAAGGTATATTAGTTTAAAAATAAATCATTCTCTAACTCAAAGTGATTCAGATTATTTAACAATTGTTTCACAAGTAGAAGCACAAATTGAAAATCAACAAATGAAGGAAGAATCTGGATGAGTGTTTGATAAATTGACTTCAATGACGATTTTTTCTTACAAAAAATACGGAAGTGAATGGATCTTCAGATGTAAAAAATTCATTGACAAGTCAAGCATTTTTAAATATTCAAAACAAAGATAAACTTTGTTTTCTGTGGAGTATACTAGCTCATTTACATCCTTGCAGTAGTGGTCATCCCGTAAGATCTTCTAGTTATGTTGAATATTTCAACGAAATGAATGTTGTTGAATTTTGTTTTACAAATGGATTTAAGACTTCAGATGTTAAGAGATTTAGAAACATTAATAAGCTATCAATTAATATTTTCGAATTGAATTTTTATTTGGAGGGTGAAAATTGGAAACATAAATAAAACCTACTGAAATTATTAATTCTGATTAAGATACAGATTTTGATTTGATGATTTATAAGAATGACTATATTCTATTTGAGAAGGTACATATATTTTAGGCAACCCTAGATGCAAAATTCATATCTAGAAAATGTCTAAGTTGCTTCGCACATGAATATGTTTTGAAAAAGCATGAAGCAAGATATGAACAACAAGACTTCACTAGTATTAAAATTTCTAATGATACACATATTGTTTGGAAAAAAAAGACTATCAAAAAGTACTATTATACCTTAGAATATATGCTGATTTTGAATGTAATAATTTTTTTGATAATACTAATATAGGAGATAGGACCACTAAAATTTCTAAACAAAATCCACAGTGTAACGGATATTACATTGTAAGTGAATTATCGTCAGTGTTAGCGAGTGAGTATATATCGAATTTTGGACCTGATAATGTAGATTGGTTTGTAGAGGAAATTATTGAATTGGAGATCAGAATGAATTTCTATTGTAAAGATAATAATATTCCTTTGAATATGACAGAAGAAGATGAATATAACTTCGAAAACAGTGAAAAATGTTGATTTTGTGACTCAATCATTACAGAAACAAACGTCAGAGATCATTGTCATTTAACAGGTAAATTTCGAGGACCTGCAAATGAAATTTGTAATTCTATTGTTATGAAACAACAGAGTAATTTCAATCCGGTCTTGTTTCATAATTTTAGTAATTTAGTAATTATGATTGCCATATTTTTCAAGACTTCAATAAAAAATTTTACGGTACAGACACTCAAAGTACTTTCCAACACAGATGATGAAAATATTTCAGTTTGTTTTGGTTGTATAGGATTTATTGATAGTTATAGATTTTTGCAGTCTTCGCTTGATTCATTAGTAAAATCAGTACAAGAAGATGGTTTAATTCTACTGCATTAAGAATTTCCTATAAATCAAGAGCTTTTGACGAAAAACAAAATTATATGAGTGCAATTGAAAGTTTTCCTTGGAACTCCTGTGAATAAAACAAAAAATGAAAACAATTATCTGGTGAGAAAAACTTGAAACAATTCAATTTGAAAAACAACAACTTAAAAAGTTATGTGAATAATTTTTTAAGAATTAAATGAGTGCTGAAGTACAATTATATGAGCATAAAACTAAAACTAAAACTTCACTTGATGCTTTTTTAAGAAGAAAAATCCTATATGCAAAAATGAAAAGGTTGATTTATATTTGAAACGTGAAAATGCTGATGAACATGGATATTGTAAACCGTTTTATGCATGTACAAGTAAAACAAACAAAATGGAAATTATTGTATAGTTTATAGCTAATTACATTTCCTAACTCTACAAATCGTCAGCTTTCCAACGATATATCACACAACATATGTTTTCAACCTTCCCAAAAATTTTTCAATTTTTTCCCAAGATTTTTCCTTAAACAACTTTTCCATAACTTTTTATATTTTTTTCTGTGTACGGATTTTGTGTACGTTATTTCAGTCTTTGTCTGAAGTCAATAGGTCAAATATTCATGGAGATTTTACTCAAAACCTGAGAACAATTTGATGTTTTTATACGTCTATTTCTGAGAATTAGTAAGAATTACACATATCTATCACAATGTTTCCCTAACTTTCGAAATAATGAAGGGATTTTTTATATCGACATTTCACTTTACTCTTATGAGTGTGAGAGTTACAATGGTGAAAACCAGAGTTTCCAATTCGCAGTAGTTTTGGAGATAATTTTTGGAAATTTTGCGTTCATTCAAGCGATAATTAGCATAATTAAAATCACTCAAGCGTAAATGTTTTCGTAAACAGAGCAATTAAAAAGAAACTTATTACGTTTCAGTTATTTTGCATAGTTATAAACGTGCGTTTTTTGATTCATACACAGAAATCTACACTGACAGTGAAAAATTTGTGTTAGTTACACTGCGAGTGGTACTATTTGTGAAAAATTGCCCCACAGAAGATCAATTTTTAGAACGGTTGGGTAAAATTCGCTAAGATTTTGTTGATTGTTTAGCTCAAATTGGGGAAGATATCAAGAGAAACAATGCGTTGATAAACCTTGAGTATTTGAAGTCTTTCGGAAGCGTTATCGAATAAGTCGAGCTATCATCTCTTTGTACAAACGCAATTTTCGCGCGAAATATTATCACTGACGTTGTTAAAATGGTGGATCTAGAGGAGAATAGACGAAAATATTTGAATGAGTTGGATGCGTTGCAACAAAGAAATGATGTTATATTAGAGAGAATACGTCATTGTCAATTGGATAATGAAGAAAATCCGACCAAAGCAAAGCTTCACCGACAAAAATCTCTTCAGTAGTTCATAAACGTCTACATCATGTATGAAACAGCTGTACATCATCTTCATAATTAACACTTAAAAATGAAAACAAGCGAAGCTAGCCGGCTGGTGAGGCCAAGTATTTTGTGTTTCTCCGTTTGACTACGCGCATGTAGGACGGTGAGGCTGGAGATGGTGCGAGAATTGATGAATGAAATGAGGCAGTCGATGAGGATGTTGCTATGAAGAGCGTAGCGATGAATGGCAACTGACGAATTGATTGAAGAGTTGAATGGAGATATTCTCACAACAGCTTGTGGCCGATGCGTCCTGTGTCTGTGGAGTCAAACGGAGAAACACACACTACTAGCATTTTATTTGCCTTTTCTTTTATGTGCAGTTTGATGCTTCTGTTCCCTGAAGCTCTTCTTGTTTTTTTTGTTCTAATTTTTTTAAAAAACTTTTCACGTAAATTTTTGCTGATTTTACAAATAAATTGACAAATTTGTTCATAATCCTTTTTATCTTGATTTTACAGTGTATGAGTCAATCTGAGTTAGTATTGAGGTTTATACGATTTAGGTACCTAATAAGGTTGATTCCCTTTTGTTAGTTTTTTCGTTGTTTTGAAAGATTTTTTTGAAGTTTTCAAGTTTAGCTTTTTAAAAAAATGTTGTTGTGCTGAGTACCTGATGGTTTTAAAATTGCCTGTATGTCAATATCTTTCTTATATTGCTGTTTTTTGGTCCATGGTTTTCTTTCTCGATGTCGCCTATGTGTCAGATGGTAGCTCTGCTTTGCTTCTTTTGGTTGCCTCATTTGATTTGAGGTTTCTTCTGTGCTTTATTCCTGTTAAATAAAAGATCATACAGACTCTCTTGCGTTTTATTTCTCTCCCTCTCTCTCCCACTCTCTCTCCCTCTCTCTCTCTCTCTCTCTATTTCTCTAAGTCTCTCTGTTTTCTATAAACTTGTTGATGAATCGTTCAAGGAGCTACTAAGTTGATTTCAGTTTTTCCCCAAATCTTCCCAAACCGTCAGAATTGTAACCTATTTAGCTAAAAAAATTTTTTCTTTATAACCCTCAGTTTTTCTCACCTTTTTCTGAGAATTTAATTTGATGTTTCAAGTTTCTCTATAGTGCTTTCTAAAAACTTTGCTTTTTGGTTACATCTAGGACTTAGATTTTAATGGTTAATCGTCTCTTTTTATCAGCAGAGAAGTTCTTACAGCTATTTCTACTCTTCTTCTGAACCAATCGATTATTTCTTCTTAAACTTTGTTTTGTTTCTTTTGTTTGGTAAGATTCATTTATAGTCCTCATTAAAATCGGTTGATGGGTCGACTGTAGAACACCTTTCTGACAGTTGATTTCTGGGATATGTTTCCTTTTTTCTGTTTTTTTTTGGTTGGGAGTATCCGAGGATTAGGTTTTGCCGAGCATCCTAATCGTACCCTCCAATATTTGTAGAATTATTTGAGGCTTTCAAGCTGAGATTTAAATTGAGTTCCTTGTTTACACTGTGTTGAGATTATGTTTTTTAGATTACTGGTGACGATGTTCTTAATAGTCTCAATTCATTAAATGACTGAAAACATTTTCGACATTTGCTCACGTTCTGTTTTTTGCTTATTTTCTCTCAGTGTAATCTTTTAAGGATCCGGCTTGCTCGCGTATCCAGTTAGTGCTTTCTAACATTTTGTGGCCTTAATGGACGCCATGTTGCCGGAGACCCTGTATAAGGTTTGTAATATGTACATACTGAGCTGAGATTCAAATAAATATAGTATTATATCGGAAACCATTTTCCAATAGTTGGATCTTAAAATGACCTCTTAAAATATTTGTGACAAGTGCTTATTTGTTGTTTTTCTTTTTTTTGTTTACGTCTTTCTTTTTGTTTGTTTTATGTTTTTCTTTTATTTTTCTTGTTCTTTTTTGTTTTTTTTTCTGTTTTTTGTTTTGTTGTTTTTTTGTATTTCTTTTTTGTTTTTTTTTTATTTCTGTTTTCTGTTCTTGCATTTCGGGTATTTCTTTGATTTTTTTTGTTTGTTTGGTTTTCGTTTTCTTTTGTCTGGTGTTTGTTTATTTGTTTTATTGTTTGTTTTCGTAAAATTGTTTGTTGTTGGTTTGTTTGTTTCTTTTTTGTTTGTTTTTCTTTCTGTTTCTTTTTTGTTTTTGTTTGTTTGCTAATTGTTTTTGATTTCATTTTGTTCATTTGTTTATTGACTCTTCTTTTTCTTGGTTTGTTTTTCTTAGTTTTTTTTTCGTTTTTATTTTCTTTTTTTAATTGTTTTTTGTTATCTTATGTGATTGATGGTTTTTATTTGTCTTCGTTTTTGTTTTGAAATAATTTTTTTTGTTTTATTTTTGTTAATCTTTGTCTTTGTTTTATTGCTTTGCTTTGCTTTTTTGTCGTTTATTTGATGTTTGTTTGTTTTTTTCTCGTATCTTCTTTCTGTTTTGTTTTATTTTGTTTTAAGTCTATATCTAGTTTTACGAACTTTAATTCCAAACACAAAAACTCAAAATGTGTTTAATGATTCTAAAAAGAATAATTTCAAAAAATCCTTTGATTCTTGTACTATTGATTGAAAAGTAGTTAATAATCATTTTGAATATCAAGTAGATATCAGATCGGCAGCAAATATTAATAGTCCTAAGTATTCAATTGTTGCACATCAAACTGCTGCTAGAGCCGCAGGTGGGGGAGCTCAAAACAATGCAATTTTCGATAATCTTGATGTTAGAAAGTACTTTGTTGAAACTGATGGAGTTAGATATCCCAAAGATGCTGTTGATATTGCTTATACGGTAAATAATTATTCAGATCAATACGGAGATACTGAATTTTTCTACATAGAGTATGTCGGAGAACCACTACTACAACCGTTTATGAACTATAAAGATGTGAAAACAAAAAATCAATTTCAAATTATCGATATAAGAGTTCACATTGATCATATAAATCCAAAGAAGATACAATTATTGAGGAATATGGTGCAAACCGAGCTAATGCAAGAAAAGCAAGAAAGTTTCTAAGACTAATTAGAAATCGAGAAGTCTTAATGAAATCAGATCGAATGAAAATTGTATCTGCTAAATTAATTTGAACATTAAAAATTAGTGCTAACAATTAAAAATTAGTGCTAACAATTAAATCAATTCATGACAAAATTTAATTTAGAAAATAAGGCCATGTCTACTCCAGAATTAGAGAAGCTCCTAAAAACGATGAAAATATCAATTGTAGAAACTCATCCCTGATACTCAAAAATTTTAACAACAAGATGTATCTGTAATATAGATAACGGTTCCCTTGATTGCTTTCGACGGTGGAACTCCTTGGTTGCTTTCGATGGTAGTACATATTTTCACTCATTTGGAGGACATCCAAATGTTTTTTTGATTGAACAATTTTCAAAACCTATTATATATCACAGTTACTTAATTCAATACTTTGATAGTAAGATGTATGGAACATATTGTTTATATTCTCATTATCTTTTCTTGTGGAGTGAAACATATAGATTCCATATTGAACATTTTTTTTTCGAAGTGTAATTGAAATATTTCGGTGGTACTTCTAAAACTAGTGGACCGAATCTGAATACTTCACTTTTTACGCAAAAACCCTATTTGGAAGCAATTATAATTAATCTGATATAGAAGGAGATGTTGATATGAAACAACAATATGAAATAAAGAATTTATTAAATCCTACTAATGATTTTGATGCTGTGAACAAGAATTATGTTGATCAAAAACTAATGATTATGTTCCTCTTAGTGAATTAGGCAATGAAAAAATAGTTGGAACCAACAAAAATAATAACTTTAGTGGTAATACTATTACATGAATTGAAAATGTTTTTGTAGAAAAAACATCCTATATATGATTCAGAGTTAACAACTAAAATTTACGTTGATCAAGAGATTGATCAATCAACAAAATTGAGACTAGATTCAAATGAAAAGTTTGATAACGTTTATATAACTTTTAATAATTCAATTCCAATAACCAATATTACATCAGCAAGCTCAAATACAATAACCAATATTACATCACCAACTCAAATACAATAATCAATACAACATCAGCAAGCTCAAATACAATAACCAATACAACATCAGCAGTCTCAAATGATATATTGATACCAAAAAAGAGTATGTTGGTATCCGTACAAAAATCTGTTTCAATGATAAAAAACAATGTGAATAACAACAGAATAACTAAAAGCGGAAATCCTACTAATAATTTAGATGCTGTTACTAAATTATATGTTGATTTTATCACTGATAGTGTCACTACTCATCCAGCTGTTTTAAGAAAAGAATTAGAGCATACATTTGCAACCCCATGTTTGTAATAATTATTATGATTTGAAACATAACTCTGGTCCTTTTTCAGGTGGAAATAACGTTAGTAGTGTTACCTCTAGAGAAAATAGTTTTATAGGTGTTCCTTATGAGAGATGTACATGTCTATCTTCTGATAGTTATACATCAACTTTACCAGTAAACCAAATAAATATCAATGGAGGTAATTTCTATATTCTTAGATTTTTGATCAGAGCTATAGACACTAGTATTGGTAAGAAGATAAGTTTTTGTATTCGGAGAGAAAATGGGAATGAAACTGGAATTACAAATACACTCAAAAACGATTGGCAACTCCTAGAGAGTGATAGAGTACTCTTCAACTCAACTGTTTTTAACATTTTTGTAAGACTTGAAGGAAATTCAGCAAATCTATCACCTAATGATAATATCGATTTTGCTGCACTTTATATTGAGTCTATCGATTGTGGTGGAGTTTTTAAAGATATCAATTTGAAATTACAATATAGAGTTGCAGAAATGCCTGACCCTTTTAATGGTTATCATGCTGCAAACAAAAGATATGTGGATAAATAAACAAAAATTTGTTTCAATGATAAAAAAAAAACAATATGAACTCTAACAAAAAAAACAATTATTGGAAATCCAACATCCGATAATGATGCTGTTAATAAATATATGTTGATGAGAAATTTAACAGCGTCAAAAAATAATTTTCTACTCATGCTGATGTATTAAGGAAAGAATTAGAGCATGAGTTTGCTTCATTACATTCATTTGATATATTTTATCAATTACGTCATAACATTTATCCTTTCGAAGAGGAGTTTTACTTCAACTGAAAATAGCTTTTTAGAAGAGATATACTTCTCAGAACTCTTATGCTTATTCGTTACACATATCACCCTCAGCTATTAATATGAAGCCTGGCAAATCATATATTTTGAGGTTATTTTTTAGAGGTGTTGGAAATAGTATCTGACAAAAATAGGCTATGGTGTTTTACAGAATAAAGTGCAATTAAATTATTACATAATCTCACGAATGACTGGAATTTTCTAGAAACAGGAAAAACAGCATACGATTAAAATTCGAATAACATTTCAGAATGGGGTGCTATATTGGATGTAAGAGATCAATTTGATATAGCAGCAATATACAATGAAGAGGTTGATACAATATCAGTGAGAAGACAGTTCAGTACATCTTAGCTTATCTCATTAAAAACAAAATATTTTCGTATGCAATTGAAGTAGATAAGGGTGAACTACCTCAGGATGAATTTCACAATCGAATTGAACAAAGTGTAAATTTTAAAATTGATGAAGCTTCTGAAGTATTAGAAACGTTTTTTTTACAATAACGGTCGCATTCAAAGTTTTAAATTAGGAAATTGAAGCTGAGCTTATCTCAGTTAGACAAAAATCAGATAATGAAATAAAAGATTTAAAATCTAATTATTCAAAACTGAATTATGAAGGGGTTGTTAAGAAATTCATTGAAAATGAAGAGAAATATATTTTAAAAAGTTAAATTATTAAACATCAAAAAAGGAACTTCAACTATAGCAGGAATAAATTCATGAATTTTAGGAGTTAGTTCTGGAAGAACTTTGACTGGAACAAAGATTGGTGCAACAGCTGGCGGAGCAAAAATTGGAGCAACGGGATTACTAATTTGTATCGCTGTTACTGCTATCAATGAGTACATATCAAAAGTAAAACTAGTTAGTATAAAGAAAGTATTTAACAATTTAGAAGACAAAAGAAAGAAACAAAAACCAAAAGTTAATTTAGGAGACTTAGTTAGAACAGCTGATATTGATAAAACGTTCTCCAAAGTTGATACCAAAAATTGGAGTTATATGTTATACAAGATAACCACAATAATTGGTGAAACTATTCCAACTTATCATGTTGATTTTCTACCTGAGCGATATAACCCAACAGTATTGAAGAATCCAAAATTAACAATACAAGAAAATAATCAAGTAACATCAAAACTAAACTTGGAAAAATAAATTGAAATAATTACAGTTATTATAGAACAAAAAAATATCAGTTATTTGTATGGATGTTATGCAGAGATTTAGAGAATCAAACTTAAATTTAATTGCAGCGACTTTGTTGATTTTAAAGGGTTCGAAATTTAATTTTATTGATAATATTGTTGAAAAATAATTCAATATAGTATTTAGTATGGATATGGATTTAATATGTATTTAGTATTTAATATGGATATGAAGCTATTAGACTCATAAAAAGGTTATTAATAGATAGATATAATGATAATTATAATTAATTTGATTTATTTTTTACTATTATGAATAAAGATAAAAATAAAAGAATATTTTGAGAAGATTTTTTGATTGTACATGGAATATCCCAGTGATTCAGAGACAAGTTATAGTGATACTGAAATTAGTAGTGATGAATCTATAAACGAAACTGATAATGATTTTATTGATGATTCGGATGTTATCGGTGAGTCTAGTAATGAATCTGATATCAACGGTGAGAATAGTGATGAATTTCAAGATAATAAATGTACTATTTTCACGTATATAGCAAAAACTCGTTAACATATTCTTCGAACAAATATGATAGCTTTGTTGAACTTGTGAACAATGCCAATTATACTTTTGATTATGTAGATAAATTTCGTTATCAATTAAATCTATTCAGAGATTCAAAACTACTATTTACTCTAATTTCAAAAAGTTGTTTGAATGGTTTGTCTTTATAAATGGAGACGCGAATGTGTGATATCTGTAATGTCGAGGTTTAAAGAGCTTCTTATGGAAAACATTTACGAAGTAAAATGCATGAAGTTAATCAGAGAAAAATTCTAGTTAATTCTAAGGTTTCTAACTACATCACAGAAACCAAAGTCTATATCTCAGAAAACAAAAGTGCCGATATTAGAAAAAATTGTCAATGAAAAACTTTGATATAGAATTTTCTATTGAATTGAACTCTCATAACAAAACATCTCAATAGTAAAATTACCATAGAAAGCAAATATTATCTCAAAACTGAAACTAGACAGAGAAATTCTATTTTTAGAGACTATTATTTATGCAAGATTGACAGACCAATCTAAATTTAAACATCAAGTAGTATTTTCTGCCCTTTTTGAAAAATTAATTGAACTTGGATATTTTGATAATAAAACTGAAAGGTATATTAGTTTAAAAATAATCATTCTCTAACTCAAACTGATTTAGATTATTTAACAATTGTTTCACAAGTAGAAGCACAAATTGAAAATCAACAAATGAAGGAAGAATCTGGAAGGGTGTTTGATAAATTGACTTCAATGACGATTTTTTCTTACAAAAAATACTTAAGTGAATGGATCTTCAGATGTAAAAAATTCATTGACAAGTCAAGCTTTTTTAAAAATTAAAAAAACAAAGATAAACATTGTTTTCTGTGGAGTATACTAGCTCATTTACATCCTTGCAGTAATTGTCATCCCGAGAGATCTTCTAGTTATGTTGAATATTTCAACGAAATGAATGTTGTTGAATTTGGTTTTACAAATGGATTTAAGACTTCAGATGTTAAGAGATTTAATACATTAATAAGCTATCAAATAATATTTTCGAATTGAAGTTTTATTTGGAAACATAAATAAAACCTACTGAAATTATTAATTCAGATTAAGATACAGATTTTGATTTAAGGATTTATAAGAATCACTATATTCTATTTAGGAAGGTACATATATTTTAGGCAACCCTAAATGTAAATTCATATCTAGAAAATGTCTAAGTTGCTTCGAACATGAATATGTATTGAAAAAGCATAAAGCAAGATCTGAACAACAAGACTTCACTAGTATTAAAGTTTCTAATGATAGACATATTGTTTGGAAAAAAAGACTATCAAAATGTACCATTATACTTTAGAATGTATGCTGATTTTGAATGTAATAATTTTTTTGATAATACTAATATAGGAGATAGGACCACTAAAATGTCTAAACAAAATCCACTGTGTAACGGATATTACATTGTAAGTGAATTATCGTCAGTGTTAGCGAGTGAGTATAAATCAAATTTTGGACCTGATAATGTAGATTGGTTTGTAGATGAAATTATTGAATTGGAGATCAGAATGAATTTCTATTGTAAAGATACTAATATTCCTTTGAATATGACAGAAGAAGATGAATATAACTTCGAAAACAGTGAAAAATGTTGATTTTGTGACTCAATCATTACAGAAACAAACGTCAGAGATCATTGTCATTTAACAGGTAAATATCGAGGACCTGCAAATGAAATTTGTAATTTTATTGTTATGAAACAACAGAGTATTTTCAGTCCGATCTTGTTTCATAATTTTAGTAATTTAGTAATTATGATTGCCATTTTTTTCAAGACTTCAATAAAAAAATGTACGGTACAGACACTCAAAGTACTTTCCAACACAGATCATGAAAAAATTTCAGTTTATTTTGTTTGTACAGGATTTATTGATAGTTATAGATTTTTGCAGTCTTCGCTTGATTCTTTAGTAAAATCAGTACAAGAAGATGGTTTAATTCTACTGAATAAAGAATTTCCTATAAATCAAGAGCTTTTGACGAAAAACAAAATTATGTAAGTGCAGTTGAAAATTTTCCTTGGAACTCCTATGATTAAAACAAAAAATGAAAACAATTGCCTGGTGAGAAAAAATTGAAACAATTTGAAAAACAACAACTAAAAAAATTATCTGAATAATTTTTTAAGAATTAAATGAGTACTGAAGTACAATTATATGAGCATGAAACTAAACCTAAAACTTCACTTGATGCTTTTTTACGAAGAAAAATCCTATATGCAAAAATGAAAATGTTGATTTATATTTGAAACGTGAAAATGCTGATGAAGATGGATATTGTAAACCATATTATGCATGTACAAGTAAAACAAACAAAATGGAAATTATTGTATAGTTTATAACTAATTACGTTTCCTAACTCTACAAATCGTCAGCTTTCCAACGATATATCACACAACATATATTTTAAACCTTCCCAAAAATTTTTTCCCATTTTTTCCCAAGATTTTCCCAAGTTTTTCCTTAAACAATTTTTCCATAACTTTTGATATTTTTTTTGTGTACGGATTTTGTGTACGGATATTGTGTACGTTATTTCAGTCTTTGTCTGAAGTCAATAGGGCAAATATTCATGGAGATTTTACTCTTAACCTGAGCACAATTTGATGTTTTTAAACGTCGTATTCGAAATAATGAAGGGATTTTTTATATCGACATTTCGTTTTACTCTTATGAGTGTGAGAGTTACAATGGTGAAAACCAGAGTTTCCAATTCGCAGTAGTTGTGGAGATAATTTTCGGAAATTTTGCGTTCACTCAAGCGATAATTAGCATAATTAAAATCACTCAAGCGTAATTGTTTTCGTAAACAGAGCAAGTGTTGTGTTAATTACACTGCGAGTGGTACTATTTGTGAAAAATTGCCCAACTGAAGATCAATTTTTAGAACGGTTGGGTAAAATTCGCTAAGATTTTGTTGATCTTTTAGCTCAAATTGGGGAAGATATCCAGAGAAACAATGCGTTGATAAACCTTGAGGATTTGAAGTCTTTCGGAAGCGTTATCGAATAAGTCGAGCTATCATCTTTTTGTACAAACGCAATTTTCGCGCGAAATATTATCACTGACGTTGTTAAAATGGTGGATCTAGAGGAGAATAGACGAAAATATTTGAATGAGTTGGATGCGTTGCAACAAAGAAATGATGTTATATTAGAGAGAATACGTCATCGTCAATTGGATAATGAAGAAAATCCGACAAAGCTTCACCGACAAAAATCTCTTCAGTAGTTCTTAAACGTCTACATCTTGTATGAAACAGCTGTACATCATCTTCATAATTAATTTTTAAAAATGAAAACAAGCGAAGCTAGGCGGCTGGTGAGGCCAAGTATTGTGTGTTTCTCCGTTTGACTTCGCGGATGTAGGACGGTGAGGCTGGAGATGGTGCGAGAAATAATGAATGAAATGAGGCAATCGATGAGGATGTTGCTATGAAGAGCGTAGCGATGAATGGCAACTGACGAATTGATTGAAGAGTTGAATTGAGATATTCTCACAACAGCTTGTGGCCGGTGCGCCCTGCGTCTGTGAAGTCAAACGGAGAAACACACACTACTAGCATTTTATTTGCCTTTTCTTTTATGTGCAGTTTGATGCTTCTGTTCCCTGAAGCTCTTCTTGTTTTTTTTTGTTCTGATTTTTTTAAAATACTTTTCACGTAAATTATTGCTGATTTTATAAATTAATTGACAAATTTGTTCATAATCCTTTTTATCTTGATTTTACAGTGTATTAGTCAATATGAGTTAGTATTGAGGTTTATACGATTTAGGTACCTAAAAATGTTGATTCCCTTTTGTTAGTTTTTTTGTTGTTTTGAAAGATTTTTTTGAAGTTTTCAAGTTTAGCTTTTTTTTTAAATTTTGTTGTGCTGAGTACCTGATGGTTTTAAAATTGCCTGTATGTCAATATCTTTCTTATATCGCTGTTTTTTGGTCCATTGTTTTCTTTCTCGATGTCGCCTATGTGTCAGATGTTAGCTCTGCTTTGCTTCTTTTGGTTGCCTCATTTGATTTGAGGTTTCCTCTGTGCTTTATTCCTGTTAAATAAAAGATCAAACTGACTCTCTTGGGTTTTGTTTCTCTCCCTCTCTCTCTCTCTCTCTCTCTCTCTCTCTCTCTCTCTCTCTCTCTCTTTCTCTAAGTCTCTCTGTTTTCCATAAATTTGTTGATGAATCGTTCAAGGAGCTACTGAGTTGATTTCAGTTTTGCCCCAAATCTTCCCAAACCGTCAGAATTGTAACCTATTTAGCTATAAAAAATTTTTCTTTATAACCCTCAGTTTTTCTCACCTTTTTCTGAGAATTTAATTTGAAGTTTCAAGTTTCTCTATACTGCTATCTAAAAACTTTGCTTTTTGGTTACATCTAGGACTTAGATTTTAATGGTTAATCGTCTCTTTTTATCAGCAGAGAAGTTCTTACAGCTATTTCTACTCTTCTTCTGAACCAATCGATTATTTGTTCTTATACTTTGTTTTGTTTCTTTTGTTTGGTAAGATTCATTTATAGTCCTCATTAAAACCGGTTGATGGGTCGACTGTAGAAAACCTTTCTGACAGTTGATTTCTGGGATATGTTTCCTTTTTTCTGTTTTTTTGTTGGGAGTATCCGAGGATTAGGTTTTGCCGAGCATCCTTATCGTACCCTCCAATATTTGTGGAATTTTTTGAGGCTTTCAAGCTGAGATTTAAATTGAGTTCCTTTTTTACACTGTGTTGAGATTATGTTTTTTAGATTACTGGTGACGGTGTTCTTAATAGTCTCAATTCATTAAATGACTGAAAACATTTTCGACATTTGCTCACGTTCTGTTTTTTGCTTATTTTCTCTCAGTTTAATCTTTTAAGGATCCGGCTTGCTCGCGTATCCAGTTAGTGCTTTCTAATATTTTGTGGCCTTAATGGACGCCATATTGCCGGAGACCCTGTATGAGGTTTGTAATATGTACATACTGAGCTGAGATTCAAATAAATATAGTATTATATCGGAAACCATTTTCCAATAGTTGGATCTTGACCTCGTAAAATATTTGTGACAAGTGCTTATTTGTTGTTTTTGTTTTTTTTTGTTTACGTCTTTCCTTTTGTTTGCTTTATGTTTTTCTTTTATTTTTCTTGTTTTTTTTTGGTTTTTTTTTCTGTTTTTTGTTTTGTTGTATTTTTTTGTATTTCTTTATTGTTTTATTTTTCTTTTTTTTAATTTTTGTTTTCTGTTCTTGCATTTCGGGTATTTATTTGATTTTTTGTTTGTTTGGTTTTCGTTTTCTTTCGTCTGGTGTTTGTTTATTTGTTTTATTGTTTTTTTGTATAAGTGTTTGTTGTTGGTTTGTTTGTTTCTTTTTTGTTTGTTTTTCTTTCTGTTTCTTTCTTGTTTTTGTTTGTTTGCTAATTGTTTTTTGATTTCTTTCTGTTCATTTGTTTATTGACTTTTCTTTTTCTTGGTTTGTTTTTCTTCGTATTTTTTTCGTTTTTATTTTCTTTTTTTTTAATTTGTTTTTTGTTATCTTATGTGATTGATGGTTTTTATTTGTCTTCGTTTTTGTTTTGAAATAATTTTGTTTGTTTTATGGTTGTTAATCTTTGTCTTTGTTTTATTGCTTTGCTTTGCTTTGCTTTTTTGTCGTTTGTTTGATGTTTGTTTGTTTTTTTTTTTCTCGTATCTTCTTTCTGTTTTGTTTTATTTTGTTTTAATCTCTTCTTTTTGTTTGTTTCTTCGGTTTTGTTTCCTTGTTTCTTTATTGTTTGTTTTTCTGTTCGCTTGCTTGTTTTCTGTCTGCTTATTGTTTTGTCTTCGTTTTCTTAGCTTTTTCTCTTTGTTTTTTTTTTTGTTTTTTGTTTTCTGTTCCTGCATTTTAATTGTTTATTTGTTTTTGTTTGTTTGTTTAGCTGTTTGTTTTTAACTTTTTTCGTTTCTTTTGCTTTTGTTTTTTTTTTGTTCTTTTTTTGTGAGCGCCTTTAAATATCCGGGTTCGCCGGGCATCCTGTTGGAGCTCTCCTCTATTTTGGGGGCTCAGGGTACGCTTTATGGCTGGCAGTCCTGTATATTGTGTATACTGAGTGAGATCCACATATAAATTACAGCATGCTGAAAACAATTTTCTTAATAGTCGGCTACTAAATTAACTGGAGGAAATGTTTCCGACATGATTGCTTTTATCTTAACTTTTGCCCATTTCAGATAGTTTTGAAAATTTTTAAACCGTAGCTGTTTAATTTAGTATTGCCCTACATGTACTCTACCTAAACTTACATTTACTCGCCTTAACTCACAGCAGCTTTTACCGCAAATTTACCTGAACTTTACCTGAAAAACTAAGGCCTCACAGCCTTAAAAAAGACCTTAATATTACCCCAATTTCCAGTAAAATAACCTTAAATAATTACCTTTACGGTTGCGGTGAATTTTCCCTAATTTTGCCCTAGCTTGCCTTATTTGTTTCATACAGCTCGACGTTAATTTGAGGAAAATTTCTGGTTTGGTTAAGGCAAATTTAGAGGAGTTTCTTAGGTGACGTTAACTTTATTTTTCTTGGTTTGTTTTTCTTCGTATTTTTTTCGTTTTTATTTTCTTTTTTTTATTTGTTTTTTGTTATCTTATGTGATTGATGGTTTTTATTTGTCTTCGTTTTTGTTTTGAAATAATTTTGTTTGTTTTATGTTTGTTAATCTTTGTCTTAGTTTTATTGCTTTGCTTTGCTTTGCTTTTTTGTCGTTTGTTTGATGTTTGTTTGTTTTTTTTTTGTATCTTCTTTCTGTTTTGTTTTATTTTGTTTTAAACTCTTCTTTTTGTTTGTTTCTTCGGTTTTGTTTCCTTGTTTCTTTATTGTTTGTTTTTCTGTTCGCTTGCTTGTTTTCTGTCTGCTTATTGTTTTGTCTTCGTTTTCTTAACTTTTTCTCTTTGTTTTTTTTTTTGTTTTTTGTTTTCTGTTCCTGTATTTTGTTTGTTTATTTGTTTTTGTTTGTTTGTTTAGCTGTTTGTTTTTAACTTTTTTCATTTCTTTTGCTTTTGTTTTTTTTGTTTTTTTTTGTGAGCACCTTTAAATATCCGGGTTTGCCGGGCATCCTGTTGGAGCTCTCCTCTAGTTTGGGGGCTCAGGGTACGCTTTATGGCTGGCAGTCCTGTATATTGTGTATACTGAGTGAGATCCACATATAAATTACAGCATGCTGAAAACAATTTTCTTAATAGTCGCCATAAATTAACTGGAGGAAATGTTTCCGACATGATTGCTTTTATCTTAACTTTTGCCCATTTCAGATAGTTTTGAAAATTTTTAAACCGTAGCTGTTTAATTTAGTATTGCCCTACATGTACTCTACCTAAACTTACATTTACTCGCCTTAACTCACAGCAGCTTTTACCGCAAATTTACCTGAACTTTACCTGAAAAACTAAGGCCTCACAGCATTAAAAAAGACCTTAATATTACCCCAATTTCCAGTAAAATAACCTTAAATAATTAGCTTTACGGTTGCGGTGAATTTTCCCTAATTTTGCCCTAGCTTGCATTATTTGTTTCATACAGCTCGACGTTAATTTGAGGAAAATTTCTGGTTTGGTTAAGGCAATTTTAGAGGAGTTTCTTAGGTGACGTTAACGTTATTAATTAAGGTTAATTGACGGCGAGTAATAGTAATACTTAAGGTTTTTTAAGGCACTGAGACATTAACTTTTAGGTAAAATTCAGATAAGTTGGACTTAGTTGACGCGCGTCAAGGAATGGAAAATCTACTCGAACAGTTGAGGAGAGGAAGGATGTTTTTCAAGGTAAAGTTACCTCAACTTCATTTAGTGTGCAACTGTTAAATAAGGTCTTGCTAGGATCTTATCAAGGTAAAACAACGGAAAATAAATGCATGCTCTTCTAGAAATTTTGACAAAATCGACTGTACTTTATTGTTATTTGTTCCCTCTTATCTTTAGTTGTGTTAAAAATCTGAAAAAAACTTACAAATCTGAAAATGATTGCAATAAATTTTCCTAATTTCTGTCGTAAATTGCGCTAACGGTCATTGGGTGTAAAACATTTATATACAATTTTGATCTAAAAACATGGTGTTCAATGACTGAGATGTCATTTTTCTTTGGATTTGCAATGAATGCAGATTAGTGTAAGACTACTTGCGTAGTTCAGGAAAATGCGTGAGTCCAATTGTGTCCTTGTCTAAGCTGCCCTGGATTCCCAAAGTAGCGGACAGTGATTCCCACTCAGTTGCACCAGAATCGGTTGCTGGGAAGTTTCCACTGATGTAACTGAGGTCACGTTCAACTGAAATAAAGCAGGCCGCGGGATAAAGACGATTCTGATCAACAAAACTATTGCTTATTGTGATCAAAGATTCCTAAAGCCTTATTCTTAATACTGCGAGAGGAGGCATTGCAGCCAAGTATAGTTTTTCCAGGTCTAAATAAAAATGAATATGTCTGAAGCATATTGTGGTTATGACTTAATGTTTAATTTTTTTTGGCAGTGTCCCGAGCTCGTAACCCGGGCCGAGGAATTTGGCCAAAATTATGTAAGATCAGCGGCAACTAGCGTTGACAAGTCGGAAAATTCACCGCAATTTTCTTACATAATTTTGCGTTGAATGCGTTGAATTTAAAGACAAAAATTCAACGCATTCAGCCGAAAATTATGTAAGAAATGGCGGTGAATTTTCCGACTTGTCAACGCTAGTTGCCGCTGATCTTACATATTTAGCGTTGAAATTAGCGTAGATCTTACATATTTAGCGTTGAATTTAGCGTAGATCTTACTTATTTTTGCGTTGAATTTAGCGTTGATCTTACAAAAAATCAACGCGTAGAAATCTGGGTATAGGACTCGAACCACTGACCTCCTGTTTACTTGCCGCCTCTTCTACTATTGCGCCACCGTACCTTGGTTTCCTTAAGAGCCGAAATCATTATAAAGCGTAGATCTTACATATTTTGCGTTGAATTTAGCGTAGATCTTACATATTTTGCGTTGATTTTAGCGTAGACCTTACATATTTTGCATTGAATTTAGCGTAGAACTTGCATATATTTCGTTGAATTTAGCCTAGATTTTACATATTTTTCGTTGAATTTAGCCGAGATCTTACATAATTTCAACGTATTCAACGCATTTATCATGTGAGAAGTACTAGGAAAAATTTAAAATTTTTTTTAAGTTTTGAAAAAAATTTGAATTCCTAAAATGGTCTGAAATGGTTTTTGCACCGTAAGAGAGCAAATAGTTATTTTTTGCTGACTTCATTTTTCTCAATTGTGCAGTATAGGGGTCGAAACAGTAAAAAAATTAATTTTTCGAAAAAAAACTTGAAAAATTTGAAATCTTCAAATGGTCTGAATTGGATTTTGCACTATAAAAGAGCACTAAAAAAGATTTTTTCTGACTTCTTGTTACTCACCTTTGGAGTATAGGGTTCGAAATAGTGAAAAAATTAAGTTTTCGAAAAAAAAACTTGAAAGTTTTGAAATCGTAAAATGGTCTGAATTGGATTTTGCACTATAAAAGAGCACTAAAAAAGATTTTTTCTGACTTCTTGTTACTCGCCTTTGGAGTATAGGGTTCGAAATAGTGAAAAAATTAAGTTTTCGAAAAAAAACTTGAAAGTTTTGAAATCTTCAAATGGTCTGATTTGGATTTTGCACTATAAAAGAGCACTAAAAGGATTTTTTCTGACTTCTTGTTACTCACCTTTGGAGTATAGGGTTCGAAATAGTGAAAAAATTAAGTTTTCGAAAAAAAAACTTGAAAGTTTTGAAATCGTAAAATGGTCTGAAACGGATTTTGCACTAAAAAAGAGCACTAAAAAGTGATTTTTCTCAGCATCATAGTGCAGTATAGGGTTGAAACAGTTAAAAAATTAACTTTTTGAAAAAAAACTTGAAAATGGTGTCAATTGCATTTTGCACTATAAAAGAGCACGAAAAAATGATTTTTCTCTGACTTCACCTTTCTCACCTTTGCAGCATAGGGGTCGAAACAGTGAAATTGATTTTTCGGAAAAAAACTTGGAAAAGTTTTGAAATTGCCAAATGGTCTCAAATGGATTTTGCACTATGAAAGAGCTCTAAAAAGTGGTTTTTTGCTGACTTCGCTTTTCTCACATTTGAAGCATAGGAATCGAAACAGTGAAAAAATTGACTTTTTGAAAAAACACTTGAAAAACTTTTGAAATCATAAAGTGGTCTGAAATGGAATTCAAAAAATTCAACCTTAAATTTGTAAGATCTAAGCCAAAATTCTACGCAAAATATGTAAGATTGGTGTTGAAAGCGTTGAATTTATGTAAGATCTACGCTAAATTCAACGCTAAATATGTAAGATCTACGCTAAAATTCAACGCTAAATATGTAAGATCTACGCCAAAATTCAACGCTAAATATGTAAGATCTACGCCAAACTGCAACGCAAAATATGTAAGATTGGCGTTGAATGCGTTGAATTTATGTAAGATCTACGCTAAATTCAACGCTAAATATGTAAGATCTACGCTAAATTCAACGCTAAATATGTAAGATCTACGCTAAAATTCAACGCTAATTATGTAAGATCTACGCCAAATTTTAATGCAAAATATGTAAGATTGGCGTTGAATGCGTTGAATTTATGTAAGATCTACGCTAAATTCAACGCTAAATACGTAAGATCTACGCTAATATTCAACGCTAAATATGTAAGATCTACGCCAAAATTCAAGGGAAATTTATGCAAGATTGGCGTTGAATTTATGTAAGATCTACGCTAAATTCAACGCTAAATATGTAAGATCTACGCTAAAATTCAACGCTAAATATGTAAGATCTACGCCAAATTTCAACGCAAAATTATGTAAGATTGGCGTTGAATGCGTTGAATTTATGTAAGATCTACGCTCAAGCGTAGATCTTACATAAATTCAACGCATTCAACGCCAATCTTACATAGTTTTGCGTTTTTTAGCGTTGACACCTCGGCCCGGGAATGAAGCAGGATTACCTTTTTTGATCGTTTTCTATATTCAAAAAATACCAGCAAGAACATTTCCAAACAAAAGTTTGCAGGTCAAAAAAGTCACCCCCGTACTCCAAGTGCGTTTCAGTACCGGCCCATTTAAATTCAATTCCTCGTCATTATTGAATCACAGCCTGATTAATTTCAATTTTATGACTTGTCAGACTTTTGTTCAGTCTGATTTTACAATTGTCAGATTTGGGCCCAATGCAAAAAAAAAGTTCACTACGAAGACCGAACCAACGATCTCCCGCTTCCTAGACGTGTGTTCTCCTTTCTTCGCCACCACGAGGGTTGCAATTTTATGTTTTTTGCGCCGTTAAAATACGCGTGAAATGAAACTTCACGCGAGAAAGCGAGCAAAATATATTACACGGGAGACTTGCATTTACAATTGCCCATTACTGATTTACTCGGCTACCTGGGGTCCTTTTTCACGTTGGGAATTGTCTGGCCCTTCGATAAACTCCCGGTCAAAACAGCAAAATTCCTTGAAATGGCGGTCAAGAAAGATCACTCACTCAGAATTTTGCAGATGAATTGATTATAAAACCCAGGTTAACTAACCTAGAATCTGCAAGTAAATTGCTCTTTAACAAAATTTACCTAGAAACCAAATGCAGGCAAACTATACTACCTGCAATTCTTGGTAAAATTACCGGCAATGTACATAGGAATTACAGTGTTAGCCTCCTAGAATTTAATCTGCAAAAAAATCTTTTTAGGCAGTCCTACCTTCAAATTGCATATAAAAAAAGCAGGTAGAATCAACTAGATATTTCATTGGGCAGGTATTTTTATTGCTGAAACTACTTACAAATTCTAGGTAGATTGTAGTTAAAACTACCTAGAAATTTACCTGCAAATATGTTTTCTGGGGAAAATTAATATGCAATATGCAGGAGAACTTTGCCGTTAGAAATAACTAGAAAATTTTTCCGGGTGAATTTCTAGTTACATTTAACTGAAATCTCCCTAGAATGCACCTCTAACCTTCTCGAAGATGGCTGAAAGAAAAAGACGCCATTTTTAGGGAAGAAAGCGAGGCTCTACATGGGTGCAAACCGAAAAACAGACCAAAAATCTGGTCACTGCCTAAGATAATTAAGTAATTCTACACATAAGATAATTAGGATAATCTTAAGTCTCGACATTAAGATAAGTATACTAAAAAGTACGGTACCAAATGACAGAGGACACATTTTTGGGTCCTGTTTTGTTGACACAACTGTTTTATATATATATATATATATATATATATATATATATATATATCAGCTAGAACCAAAGTTCAGGGATTAAACCGAAATTCACATCATAAATTAGACTCAGTTATACTCTTGATTATAACCAATATAATCATATATTAATCTGCAAACTCTAATCAGCTGTAGCCAAACAAGATATAACCACAACAGGGTATATCATAACAGAAACAGTTCATGACCTCAAGCTATGGGAACAACCAGGGACACATAATGGTACTATGGGACCACTTGCGGGGACCCAAACTGATTGTTTTTTGCATTTTCCAAAGTTCGCACAAAAAAGCGTGTAAATAGGAGTTTTCGGGAGGGGGTCATAAGCAGTCTCAAAAATGACCAACTGAAGTCATGACAAAACTATATAAAATATATACGTGACCTTTCACCATTGCAAATTGAGTTCAATACATCTCACTCTAAAATCAAAATCAACATTTCAACATTTCACGCGTAGAGAAGTGAAACGTAACTGTCACTGAAAAGTCAAAAAAGGAGTATGTGTCGTATTGAATTTCAAGTAAACGGCTGTAAGAAAGAAACGCCCCTTAAAAGAGTTGAAGTAAAGAGTTATTTCAAAAACAAGTTACCGTACAAAATGACCTGTTTTGACCACCGCAATTCACTTTTCGCTTAAATAGAACATCAAAACGTGCAAAAATGTGGTACAATAAACATATGATGATACTCCCCTTCAAACGTGGAATTCGGAACACTATAATTTATAATCCGGACAAAAAAATCAACTTTACTGCGTCACAGCCGACGTAGCCAAAAATGAGTTCAAATCGATATTCGGCACCTATCATCAACAACAGAAAACCATATGCAGAACATAAATGGGAAACTCCCCAAAATCGGAAAAAACTGGGGAATCATTATATGCAGGGGCACTATGGTATTTTGGGTTACCCATTTTTGGGGAACACCAATATCACCTAATTGGTTACTTTTTTAAAATTACACGTGAACAACATTTTCATCGCGCCAACTTTGGGTGGTACCTAAACAGCGAGAAGAAGAAGGTCACAGCACCAGCAAGATGCTCCTGTGCTGGTACATTCCTGTAAAGTGCTTGACGAGATATCAGTAAAATGAAAAATTGCACTTCTAACTTTGGGCTAAGAATAGAACAAAAATCTAGAAACCTTTACAATGAGCGAGCTATTTTAGCAGTGCTAACGTGTTTTTGACCCTCAGTAGAACTCAGCGCAGGTACTCAGAGGTTCTCCAACCTCTCTCACAAGGAGGGAAATAATTCCCACTTGGCATTAAAGGCAATGAGAATTCGTACGCTTCGACATATGCCATTAACACCGGGAAGTGCATGGTTTCATGAAGAATGAAAAAAAACATCATTTCGTGGGATTTGATGTTTAAGCTAGCTTCGAGCGCATTCTTATATCTAGAAGAAGATACAAAATGCAGAAAACTTTTGGGTTTTTCATGGAAAAAACACTAAAAAATGGTTGACTCATTGGATCAGCACATCTTTTGAGTTTGGAGCCCTGCACTTTTTTAACGGAACCTTAAAAAAAGAAAACGAAATAGAAAAAAGAACACCTTGCTATTGAGAGAATCAGACTAACCTCGTCAATATTTGTTTGTAACTATAGGAGATATTAATTTTTTCAGTAATTCTGACCTACAAGCACATACAGATTTCCAATATTTTAATCAAAACAATGGAAACGGGGGCGTGTTTATGAATATATCTAAATTTGGTGGTTTTCTAACTTTATTTTTTTTGTTGAACGAAATCTAACACAACATTGAAAAGAATATCAAAATGAAAACATACGCAATTAGAAGAAAAGAAGACAGTTTTCACATTTTTCAGGCATCATCTTGAAACCCTTAAAGCAGTAATTAGGCAAATTGTGAAAAGAAAATAATGAAAAACACTCAGAAATTTGACCCCAAAAGTTGTGAAGCACCTCTATCTCTATTTTTGTTCAAATTTTCAAGTCAGACCGGCTACAATTTTTAGCACTTCTTTCTCTTTCATATTTTCCAAAAATCCAACCTGATCAACGAGAGCCAGAATTACATACCTAATTCTAGCAAAAGAAACCACATTACTATTCAATGCAATCTGAACTTTTTTTTCTTATCTGAATATTAAGACATGCGCAAAAAAGCAAATTTCTGCTTCTTCGAAAAGTTTTGCGAAGCAGAAATGCTTTCCGTTTTGCTTTCTCTCGTACATGATTTGATGGCCAACGATTGTCTGAAATTTTTCATTTGAGATTTCAGTATTTTTTTGCCTGTTAATTATTTGAGTTTACGCTTCTTGTGATTGAAATTGCTTTGAATTACATTTCCTGACACAGAACATATAAAGTTTGGTTTTGGAGTTGTTGGACAAAGCCTGATTCCTTCGAATAAAATTAGAAATTAGATTGACTGACCTCAAATTTTAGTATTTTTCCTTGTTTTTTTGTCTTTCAAAATTACAAACTAAGCAGTGAGGGTCTTGAACCTTTTAAAAGTACTGTCCAAGTGACGTGGGAACCCTATTTAAAGTGCAGTGAAACGAATTGTTGTCTGAATGATCTAAATACCGCAACAAAACCAGTTTCTGCATAAAACTATTCAGAGCGGCTACTATTGCTTAATTAGGGGCTTTGATGGTCCAAAATTGTCCTCCCTAATTCAATTGAATATAAATTTTAGTTGTAGAGTTTTTGGACGAAAGAAGTTGGCCTTACAATTAATCTAATAGCCTAACTCAGGCTACTGGAAGCTTTAACAGTTACAATTAAACCATTATTTTTTTGGTCAGGTGAAAGCTTTTCGGTGATAGCAAAATGATCCTCTTTAAAGCTGCATGTGAAAAACATAGGAAAATAATAGTTCTAATTGGGGTTAGATTTGATGTTAGTTCTGAGAACTATTTAGGGGGATAAAAATATATTTAACCATCAACTGCAAACATGCATACATCTATTAATAGATTACAATGAGAAATTTTCAGGAAATAGAGTATGGCCGACTGCAGTTTTAGGCGTCTTGGTGGCTTCATTGTTTTTCAAATCACCATTTTAACAAATGAGGGTCTTGAACGAATTATATAATTTGTTCACTGGACCTCGTATCCATTTTAAAGCACTCTAGTTAATTTTTCTTGCACCAATGATCCAAATTACCAAGAAGATTGCAAAATGGAGTTAGAAGATTACAAAATTGAGTTTTTAAAAATCGCAAAGGAAAATACAAGCGGAAACATATGTTCGCTGGTGAGAGTTTCCGACATCACGTTCCCATCCTTCTTTCTGTGAAAGAACAGTATTAGCCAACTTTCTAAAGTGCCAAAATTAATGGGATAACACTAAAATGAATTATCAATAGCAACGATGATCACTACCCAGTCTAGATTATAATGAAATTTGTTCAGAAATTTCAATCAGATTTACTTCAGTTTTTTTAGCGGTTTTTTGGTTCTCTTGTTTTTAAAACCTAAAAAACAACCAACGTGTATCAGGAACACCTTAGAGTTTCAGTTCACGTGACCTGAAGACCCTATTTAACCCACAATGGAATTAGTTTTTGTCGGAATGATCCCAAATACCCCAAAAACAAAGTATCCGTTCTGAAAAAAAATTGATTAGATGATTTCTTCTTGTGCTCTCCTATGTGTTTTGGTTGTCCAAAATGGTGGCTCCCGCTTATACGAATTTTGAGTTGTTAGGTTTTTTGCCTATAGTTTGTGTTTCAGCCTAGTGTAGTTCACAATGCTTTGATTTACATTTGAAAGTGGAACTTGTAAGGGGTTGTTGCAAAAAATCTGATGAGGTTCGTAATAATCTTTTAATTTTCTGCTTGCTGATAGAAGTTTAATGATTAGGACCCAGTCTCCGCTGAGTCAGAGAACAAATTTTGGATGGCCGCCGATTGATTCCTTTAACTGCAATTGAAAAAAACAGAAGAAACTATCCTTTATGTTGTCAAATTTTCCTATATAACCTCCTTTTTTGACAAAGAATTTTTGACGAACTAAACAACATCCCCAATTGAACGACAAAATGCCACAACTAAACACAAAGAGCAAACTGAAGAGACTTAACCGACTAAATGGATTTTCAAAGTTAAGAGGATAACTCAAAAACTCACTAACATTGGCAACCATTCACACTTCTCTCAATAGATTCTTATAAAATTTGTGCAGAAATTAGAGTAGGGATGAGTTGCTGTCTTTAGCTTTCACTGTTTTCTGGCAGTTTAATTGATTTTCAAACCACCAATTTAACCGAACAGGCTCTTAAACGCATAATAAACTATTTTGATGCGTCATGCGATCCCTATTTACGCTATTAACCCAAAAACAATTTTTCTGCTTCGAACAAAAATTTACGCAGCTTAATTCGTTCTAATGATCTCCTACGTGACTTGGTGTTCCGAAATCTAACTAAACACTCTTTTGGGAGCTAAGAAAAGCAACATATTAATTTTGGTTGTGGTGTTGTTGGACAAAGATTGACGTTCTTTCAATTAATCAAACAGCTTACCTATGGCTGATAGAAGTTTGTACAACTAAGATTAAGACCTTATTATGTCATACAGCAGTTTTCTGATTATCATATATATTAGGAAGTTTTAAATCTGCAAGTGAATAAAAAGGAAAAGTGATTGTTCCGTGGCCAAAATTCCCTACATCACGTTACCACACTTCTTTCTCTTAGAAAAGAAAATGAGGAAAGTAACTACGGTGTCAAAATTAGGAAGATATCACGCAAAATAATTACAAAAGGCAAACATGCACATTTCTCTCGATAGATTCTAACGAATCTTTGCAGAATTTAGAGTAAGACTGCTTTCAATTTTCACTGATTTTTTTGTGGTTTCGTTGCTTTTCAAACCACTAACTTAACCAACGAGGCTTTTTACCGAACAGTAAGTTCCACGCTTGTTTCACGCAAAATTGAAGAGAGTTTTGCCTAAATGATCCAAATTACCCAATAACCAAGTTTCTTCGGTGACAATTTTTTGCGAAGCAAATAAAATTTATTGCTCTCCTATATGATTTGGTGGTCTGAAATCGTAACTAACACCCTTCTTTTTATTAGGAAAGAAATTGAGCTAAGTAACTGCAGCGCCAAAAAAGGTGGTATCACGAAAACTATTTACTAAACAGCAAGCAAGCAGTTCTCTGGTTTCATTTTCTTCGAACTACCAGTTTAACCAAACAGGCACTTAAACGCAATTTTAACTTTTTTGGTGTGACATGGGACCCCAATTCAACGCACAATAGAATCAATTTGCGCCCAAATGAAAAATAAAACATAGCAGGACAAGTCCTGACGTACAATTCAAAGAATTTTTATTGACTAAGCAAAACACTAGACCTGGAATGAAATATGAATGGATTGGGAAAACCATTTAGAAAAAATTCCGATCCAAAAAATCGAATAAAAATAGTAAAAACCAGATTGAAATTGCCGCATGTGAACAAAAAACCACTAGCGAGAAAACGAATTTTTGTTTAAACACCGTTTTCTCACTCTACTTTAAAGATAGAGCGAAAAGAATTCACGCCGCAAAACCACTCGCTTTTTCACTCAACTTCCTGTTTCGGCGTGACCAAAATCACCACTCCAATTTGATTTCAAAATTCATGGAAATGTGTGAACAGGTCTTAAAAAAGACAGCGCCCCAATACAATTCAAATGCTTTCAATTGCGCAAATTCTTTGAATTGTAAAAAACCACGATGTCCCCAATAATAGCCGCTATCGCTTCCACTATTGAAATGAAAGTGCTTCCTTTACAAACAACACAAAATTGTTCAATGGGCAAAAAAAACCCAATTTTTTTCAAGCCAAGCCATAGGATATTAGCAGGCACAATTTCGATAATAGGTCAATTTCATCATCCAAAAACATACCCCGCAGATTGTCGGAAAATAGCCGCCTATGATTCCAATAAGCATGATTGGGATTGAAAGAATAGAAGACATTGAAAAAAAAAAGATTTTTTGTACAAAAACATTTTTAAGTCCGATTTATTTTGATGGTATTTCGTAGTTGAACATACTTCTGTTTCTTAGAGAGAGGCTACAGGGGCTGCTATTGTAACCAATAAGCATTAGAGATGTTAATTAACACTTTTAGGAACGACGTTCAAATAGTGGGCATCTAAAATTGGGCTTTATGTGTTTATCCCGTTTCTGTTTCTGACTTTAATTTTTTATACTGACTCTGTTCATTTTGAATTGCTTTGCTTTGCAACTGATGTTCAAAATCATTTTTATCAGAATGAGAGAAGAGAGAAACTAGCCTGGAGAAGTCAAAAATGATTCACGCAAAATGTTGAAAAAGCGGCAAAATGAGGTAAAGCGAAACATTTTTTTGTTCGACTAAGTAAAAGCATAGCAGGACAAGTCCTGACGTATAATTCAAAGAAGTTTCATTGAGTAAACAAAAAACTAGACCTGGAATGAACTATGAATGAATTGGGAAAACCATTTAGAAAAAAATCCGATCCAAAAAATGGAAAAAAGATAGTAAAAAGCGAAGTGAAATCGCCGCATGTGAACAAAAAACCACTAGCGAGGAAGCGAATGTTTTTTTCAAACGCCGTTTTCTCACTCTACTTTAAAACTAGAGCGAAAGAATTTACGCCGCAAAACCACTCGCTTGGTCGCTCCACTTCTTGTTTCGGCGTGACCAATCCAGTTTGACTTCAAAAATCATGAAAATGTGTGAGCAGATGTTAAAAAAAAGAAGCGTCCCAATATAATTCAAATTCTTTGAATTGTAAAAACAGATGCTAAACATAGTTTCTCCTTCGAAAAATTTGCGTAGGAAAGTTTTTTCCATTTATCTCCTAAGAGACTTGCTGTTCCGAAATCTGTAAAACACAATTGTTGTGTTTTAAGTTTTCTGTTCTTGTGCTCCTAGGTTGTTTTTCAGCCTGTTCTAATTCAGCCGGCTTTGACATAAACTCTTTGATGTAGAACATATAAGGTTTGATTGTGGGGTTGTTGGGCAAAATCTTTTGGCCTTTCACTTAATCGAGCAGCTTACTTATGTCTGCTAGAAGTTTTTACAATTGAGAACCAGATCTTATTAGGTCAAATGGCTGCCTTTTGGCAATCACATAATGGTGTTTCTTAACTCTGCAGGTAAAAATAACTCGCAAAATATTCCGTCTAGGGTCACAATTTCCTATATCACGTTACCAGCCTACTTTTAATGAGAGAGATTTTAAACCAAGTAACTGAAGCAGCAAAATTAAGTTGATTTAAAAAAAACTAAACAACAATAGCAACTATGCACAGTTCTCTTAACAGTTTCTAACGAAATTTATGCGGAAATTAGAGTCAGACAGACTTCAATGTTCACGGTTTTCTCTGATGTCTTTGTTTTTCATACAAGTAACCTAACCAAATAGACACTTTAATGAATAATATGTACTGTTCACGTAAAATGTGATCCTTATTTAACGCACAATTGGGTAATTTTTACACTAAATGATCCGAACTACCCCCAAAAACAAGTTTCTGCAGTAACAAAATTTTGCGAAGCAAATTACGATCTATTGCTCTTCTAATGGATTTGGTTGTCCGAAACGATTACTCCATACACAAATGAGGGCCTAGTTGTGTGTTCTTGTTCTTATAGTCTGTTTTTCAGCCTAATCTAATTCAGACTGCTTTGGGTAAGGTTTTGCGACATTGAACATGTAATGTTTGGTTCTGGTGTTTTTGGACAAATACTGATGGTCTTTCAAATAATCTAACAGCTTACCTATGGATACTAGAAGCTTCTGCAATTATGACACAGCTTTTATAAAGTCACTAGACATCTTTTTGGCAATCGAATCGTAGTCTTTTTCAAAACTGCAAGTGGTAGTAAACAGGAATATACTTTTTCTATGATCACAATTTCCTATATCAAGCTAACACATTTCTTAGTATGGGAAAAAAAATTGAGCTAAGTAACTGTAGTGTCAAATTTAAGGGGATAACTCGAAAATTAAATGCTATTGTCAACCATGCACACACTTCTATCCCAAGATTCTAATGAAATTTGCGCAGAAATTAGAGTAAGAATGCATTCAATTTTAGCATTTTTGTGGTTTCTTTGTTTCTCAACCGAAAAACAGACCAAATATCTCGTCACTCTACGAGAAGATAAATCAACATAAAATTGCGGTAACAAATGGCAAAGGACCCATTTTTGGGTCCTGTTTCGTTGACACAACTGTTATAGATATAAAAAAAACAGTATAACCAAAGTTAAGGAAATTAACCGGAATTCACATCATAAATTAGACTCAGTTATACTCTTGAATATAACCATTTTAATCATATATTATAATCGGCAAACTCTAATCAGCTCTAGCCAAATAGTTTAAAACCACAACTGGTTATATCATGCCAAAAACAGTATATGGCATCAAGCTATGGAGCAACCAGGAGCTTAAAATAGTACCATGGGACCACTTGCTAGGACCCAAATTGTTTGTTTTTGCATTTTCCAAAGTGAATTACATCAATACAGGCCTGTAGAGAGAAGTTTTTGGGGAGAGGGTCATATGCAGAACCAAATTGACCATCTGAAATCAAGAGAACACAATATAAACTATATATGGGGAGCTTTACTATTACAAATTTATTTCAAGGCCACCCACCCTGTAATCGAAATCTACAATTCACGTAGATACGTGAAACGTACCAGTCACTAAAAAGTCAAAACGGTAGTATATGTCGTAGCGAATATAACGTAAACGGCTGAAGGAAAAGAACGCCACTTGAAAGTATGAAATATGGCTTACCCTGACTTCAACGCAGCAAACAGACTGCAATTTGGTTAAATCTACAGGGAGTTTTTTCAAAAACAAGTTACCGTACAAAATGACCTGTTTTGACCGCCGGAATTCAATTTTCGCTTAAGTAGATATCAAAACGTGCAAAAATGTGGTACAATAAATATATGGTGATACTCCCGTTCAGAAGGGGAATCCGGAACCTTATGCTTTAGAATCCGGACAAAAAAATGCAACTTTACTTCGTCAGAGCCGACGTAGTCAAAAATGAGTTTAAATCGATATTCGGCACCCATAGAGCAACAATATTATCCATCAACAACATAAAACATATACAAAAAAATAACTGGGAAACTCCCCACTCTCGGAAAAAACTGGGGAACCCTTATATACATGGACACTATGGTGTTTTAAGTTACCCATTTTTGTGGAACACAAATTTCACCTGACTGGTGACTTTTTCAAAATTACATATGAACAACATTTTCACCACGCCAAGTTTGGGTGGTAACTAAATAGCGAGAAGAACAAGAAGCACCAGCAAGATGCTCCTGTGCTGGGAAAAACTCTGAAAAATACTTGAGGAGATATCAGTAAAATGACAAATTGCACTTCTAAGTTTGGGCTAAGAACTCAGCGCATGTATTCAGAGGTTAACCAACCTCTCTCAAAAGGGGGAAATATTTCCCACCTGGCATTAAATGCAATGAGAATTCTCACGCTTCGACAGACGCCAATACCACTAGGAATTGCATGGTTTCATGAAAAATGAAAAAAACATCATTTCGTGGGATTTGATGGTTAAGCCAGCTTCAAGCGCTTGCTTAGAGAGAAGAATATACAAAATGCAGAAAACTTTTGGGTTTTTCATGGAAAGAACACTAAAAAATGGTTGACTCATTGGATCAGCACATCATTTGTGTTTGGAGCCCTGCACCTTTTCTAACAGAACCTTAAAAAAAGAAAAAAAATAGAAAGAAGAACCCGGCGGTTTTCTAACTTTTATTTTGTGTTGAAAAGAATATTTGTTTTTTTTTTCAATTGAGATTTCAGTGTTTTGTTTGTCTGTTAAATATTTGAGTTTTCTCCTCTTGTGATTGAAATCGCTTCGAATTACATTTCCTGACATAGAACATATAAAGTGTGGTTGTGGAGTTGTTGGACAAAATCTGATACTTTCGAATAAGATTAGAAATTAGATTTACTGACTCCAAATTATAGCGTTGTTCCTTGTTTTCTTGTTTTTCAAAACTACAAACTAAGCAGTGAGGGCCATGAACGTTCTATAAGTACGATCCAAGTGACGTGGGAACCCTATTTAACGTACACTGAAACGAATTATTGCCTGAATGATCGAAAAACCCCAACAAAACCAGTTTCTGCAACAAAAACTACTCAGAGCGGCTACTATTGCTTAATTAGAGACTTTGATTGTCCAAAATTGTCCTTCTTCATTCAATTGAACAAAAATGTAGCTGTAGAGTTGTTGACATGAGACTTAATTAGAGACTTTGATTGTCCAAAATTGTCCTTCATTCAATTGAACAAAAAAATTAGTTGTAGAGTTGAAGACAAAAACTGATGGCCTTACAATTAATCTAATAGCCTAGCTCAGGATACATTTTGCTCAGATAATTTTTTTCTATGTGTTATTGTTGTCCAAAACGGTGGCTCCCGCTTATATGAGTGTTGAGTTTTTAGTTTTTGTGCTTATAGTTTGTGTTTCAGCCTAGTGTAACTCACAATGCTTTGGCTGAACATAGAACATGTAAGGTTTGGTTGTGGAGTTGTTGCAAAAAATCTGATGAGGATTAAAATAATCCTTTATTTTTCTGATGGCTCAAAAAAAGGTTAACGATTGGAATCCAGTCTCCGCTGAGTCATAGAACACATTTTGGATGGCTGCGGATTGAATCTTTAAAAAGAAATTGAAATAACGAGGAAACAATCCGTTCTGTTGTCAAATTTTCCAATTTAACCTTCTTTTTTGAAAAAGAACTTTTAACGATCTAAACAACATCCCCAATAGAACGGCAAAATGCCACAACTAAACACAAAAGGCAACCTGTCTCCTCAATGCGCACATAGCACTCTGTTCTCTTCAAAACTTTTTTCAGACTCACTTCAGTTTACCGCGTTTTCTATGAATTTTAATTAGATCTGTTTCATAGGGTCAGAAACTTCTTCAAATTGGACCAAAGTCGGAATGGAGTATCCCATGTGTACCTAGACTCTAAAATAAAAGAATCGTTTGCTCTAGCTTGCTAGTAAAAAAGTTAGGTTTTCATACAAAAATTTGAAAATTTTGCGAATAAACAATTTTTTTATTATGCATTCAATAATTTTCAAACAACCAAAATGAGAGCACACTGAAATTTCTGTTTAGCTGCAGCGGTTTTGCTATTTAACACACTCTGGACTAATTGTTTGCCAGAGAGGTCCTAATTACCCCAAAAAATCCAGGTTATTGCTTCAGAAGTTGTTGATAATCAGAGTAGATTAAAAATTTAACAAATGAGGCAATTGATCCTATGAGATGTTTTGTGCATGTCGCACTAAAGTTTTTGGCATCATGAAACCGACCTAATTTTAAAATTCGTTATTCGCAAGATTCGCAAATTTCCGTATGAGAGCCTAAATTTTCCCTAGCAAGCTATAACAAAAGTTCATTTCGTTTTAGACTCTAGGTACACGTGGAATTCTCCATACCGAAATTGTTCTAAATTGAAGAAGTTTTTGAACCTATGAAACAAATCTAATTTTGAAACTTGTTATTCGCAAAAATTGCAAATTGCCGTATGAAAACCTAACTTTTGTCCTAGACAAGCAGTGGCAAAAATTCTTTTTGTTTTAGACTTTAGGTACACATGAGATACTCCGCGTCGAGTTTGATCCAATTTGACGAGGTTTTTGACGCCATAAAAAGCTATTATTCAAAATTGTTATTCGCAAAATTTGCAAATTTCCGAGTGAACACTTAATTTTTTTCCGACCAAGCTACAGCAAAGGTACCTTTCGTTTTAGACTCTAAGTACATATGGGTTACTCCAGACTGAATTTGGTCCATTTGGAAGAGATCTGTGATCCTGATCTAATTGTAATTTTCGTTATCCGCAAAATTTGCAAAAATTTTCATGAAAACCTAACTTTTTTCCTAGGCAAGCTCTTGCAAGAATTCTCTTTGTTTTAAACTGTAGATACACATGGAATACTCCACAACGAGTTTGGTCCAATTTGAAGAAGTTTGTCACCCTATGAAAACCAATTTTTTTCCTAGCAAGCTATTCAAAGTTTTCTTTCGTTTTGGTCTCTAAGTACACATGGGATTCTCCATACCGATTTGGTTCCAGTTTGGAGAAGTTTTTGACCCTATGAAACAGATCTAATTATGAAATTCGTTATTCGCATAAATTGAAAATTGCCGTATGAAAATCTAACTTTTTTTCTTGGCAAGCTATAGCAAAAATTGTTTTTGTTTTAGAGTTTAGTTACACATGGGATACTCCGCGCCGAGTTGGTCCATTTGGACAAGGTTTTTGACCCTATAAAAAATAAAGTTTTATTAAAAAATGTTATTCTTAAAATTTGCAAATCTCCGTATGAAAACCCAATTTTTTTCCTTAGCAAGATATATCAAAAGTTCCTTTTGTTTTAGACTTTAGTTATACCTGGGATGCTCCTCACCGATTTTGGTCAAAATTTGAAGAGGTTTTTGACCCTATGAAAAAGACATAATTTTTGGTTTAGGCTTTAGTTACACATGGGATATTCTGAGCCGAGTTTGGGCCAAATTGACGAGGTGTTTGACCATATGAAAAAAAAACTATTGATAAAAATTGTTATTCGCAAAATTCGCAATCTTCCGGATGAACACCTACTTTTTTTTCCTAGCAAGCTGTAGCAAAACTTCCTTTCGTTTTAGTCTCTAGGTACACATGGGATTCTCCATACCGAATTGGTTCCAATTTGAAGAATTTTTTGACCCTATGAGACAGATCTAATTTTGAAATTCGTTATTCGCAAAAATTGCAAATTGCCGTATGAAAACCTAAATTTTTTCTTTTCAAGCTATAGCAAAAATTATTTTTGTTTTTGACTTTAGTTACACATGGGATACTTTTCACCGAGTTCGGTCAAAATTTGAAGAAATTTTTGACCCTATGAAAAGTACATAATTTAAAAATTCGTTATTTGCAAATTTCTCAATTTTTCGTATGAAAACGCAACTTTTTTCCTAGCAAGATAGAGCAAACTTTCCCTTTATTTTAGACTCTAGGTACACATGGGATACTCCACAACGAGTTTGGTCCAATTTGAAGAAGTTTGTCACCCTATGAAAACCAATTTTTTTCCTAGCAAGCTATTCAAAGTTTTCTTTCGTTTTAGTCTCTAAGTACACATGGGATTCTCCATACCGATTTGGTTCCAGTTTGGAGAAGTTTTTGACCCTATGAAACAGATCTAATTATGAAATTCGTTATTCGCATAAATTGAAAATTGCCGTATGAAAATCTAACTTTTTTTCTTGGCAAGCTATAGCAAAAATTGTTTTTGTTTTAGAGTTTAGTTACACATGGGATACTCCGCGCCGAGTTGGTCCATTTGGACAAGGTTTTTGACCCTATAAAAAATAAAGTTTTATTAAAAAATGTTATTCTTAAAATTTGCAAATCTCCGTATGAAAACCCAATTTTTTTCCTTAGCAAGATATATCAAAAGTTCCTTTTGTTTTAGACTTTAGTTATACCTGGGATGCTCCTCACCGATTTTGGTCAAAATTTGAAGAGGTTTTTGACCCTATGAAAAAGACATAATTTTTGGTTTAGGCTTTAGTTACACATGGGATATTCTGAGCCGAGTTTGGGCCAAATTGACGAGGTGTTTGACCATATGAAAAAAAAACTATTGATAAAAATTGTTATTCGCAAAATTCGCAATCTTCCGGATGAACACCTACTTTTTTTTCCTAGCAAGCTGTAGCAAAACTTCCTTTCGTTTTAGTCTCTAGGTACACATGGGATACTCCATTCCGACTTTGGTCCATTTTGAAAAAGTTTTTGACCCTATGAAACAGATCTAATTTAAAATTCGTTATTCGCAATATTCGAAAACTTCCCTATGAGAACCTTACTTTTTTCCTGGCAAGCTATAGCAAAAATTCTTTTTGTTTTAGACTATAGTTACACATGGGATACTCCGCGCCGAGTTTGGTCTTATTGGACGAGGTTTTTGACCCTATGAAAAAAGAAGCTATTATTAAAAATTGTTTTGCGCAAAATTTGCAAATTTTCGTATGAAAAACTAATTTTTTCCTAGCAAGCTATAGCAAACGTTCCTTTCGTTTTAGACTCTAGGTACACTTGGAAAACTCCATACTGAAATTGGTCCAGTTTGAGGAATTTTTTTGCCCTAGAAAACAGGTCTAATTTTAAAATTCTTTATTCACAAAATTCGCAAATATCGGTATGAAAACTTTTTTTCTTGGCAAGTTATAGCAAAAATTATTTTTGTTTTTGACTTTAGTAAAACATGGGATACTCCTCACCGAGTTCGGTCAAAAATTGAACAGTTTTTGACCCTATGAAAAAGACATAAAATAAAATTTCGTTATTTGCAAAATTCTTAAATTTTCGTATGAAAACTTAACTTTTTTTCCTAACAAGATAGAGCAAACGTTCCTTTTATTTTAGACTCTAGGTACACATGGGATACTCCATTCCAATTTTGGTCCAATTTGAAGAATTGTTTGACCCTATGAAAAAGATCTAAATTTGAAATTCGTTATTCGCAAAAATTGCTAGTTGGCGTATGCAAACCTAATTTTTTTCTTGGCAGGCTATAGCAAAAATTATCTTTGTTTTAGACTTTAGGGACACATGGGACAATCCGTACCGAGTTTGAACCAAATCCAATGGTTTTTGACGCTATGAAAAAGACATAACATAAAAGTTCGCTATTTGCAAAGTATCTAAATTTTCGTATGAATACTTAACTTTTTTTCCTAGCAAGATAGAGCAAACGTTCCCTTTATTTTAGACTCTAGGTACACATGTGATACTCCATTCCGATTTTGGTCCAATTTGAAGAAGTTTTTGACCCTATGAAACAGATCTAATTTTGAAGTTCGTTATTCACAAAATTCGCAAATTTCCGTATGAAAACTCAACTTTTTTTCTTGGCAAGTTATAGCAAAAACTATTTTTGTTTTTGACTTTAGTTAAATATGGGATACTCCTCACCGAGTTCGGTCAAAAATTGAAGAGGTTTTTTTTGACCCTATGAAAAAGACATAATAATAAAATTCGTTATTTGCAAAATTCTTAAGTTTTCGTATGAGAACATAACTTTTTTTTCCTAGCGTGATAGAGCAAACGTTCCTTTTATTTTAGACTTCAGGTACACATGGGATACTCCATTCCAATTTTGGTCCAATTTGAAGAAGTTTTTGACCCTATGAAACAGATCTAAATTTAAAATTCGTTATTCACAAAATTCGCAAATTTCGGTATGAAAACTTTTTTCTTGGCAAGTTATAGCAAAAATTATTTTCGTTTTTGACTTTAGTAACACATGGGATACTCCTCACCAAGTTCGGTCAAAAATTGAACAGTTTTTGACCCTATGAAAAAGACATAAAATAAAATTTCGTTATTTGCGAAATTCTCAAATTTTCGTATGAAAACTTAACTTTTTTTCCTAACAAGATAGAGCAAACGTTCCTTTTATTTTAGACTCTAGGTACACATGTGATACTCCATTCCGATTTTGGTCCAATTTGAAGAAGTTTTTGACCCTAAAAAACAGATCTAATTCTGAAATTCGTTATTCACAAAATTCGCAAATTTCCGTATGAAAACTCAAATTTTTTCTTGGCACGCTATAGCAAAAATTATTTTTGTTTTTGACTTTAGTTACACATGGGGTACTCCATTCCAATTTTGGTCCAGTTTGAAGAAGTTTTTGACCCTGATCTAATTTTAAAATTCGTTATTCACAAAAATCGCAATTTTCCGTATGAAAACTCAACTTTTTTTCTTGGCAAATTATAGCAAAAACTATTTTTGTTTTTGACTTCAGTTAAATATGGGATACTCCTCACCGAGTTCGGTCAAAAATTGAAGAGGTTTTTGACCCTATGAAAAAGACATAATAATAAAATTCGTTATTTGCAAAATTCTTAAGTTTTCGTATGAGAACTTAACTTTTTTTTTCCTAGCGAGATAGAGCAAACGTTCCTTTTATTTTAGACTTCTCGTACACATGGGATAATCCATTCCAATTTTGGTCCAATTTGAAGAAGTTTTTGACCCTATGAAACAGATCTAAATTTAAAATTTGTTATTCACAAAATTCGCAAATTTCGGTATGAAAACTCAACTTTTTTTTCTTGGTGAGCTATACGAAAGATTTTTTTGTTTTTAAATTTAGTTACACATGGGATACTCCTCAACGAGTTCGGTCAACATTTGAAGAGATTATTGACCCTATGAAAAAGACATAATATAAAAATTCGTTATTTGCAAAACTCTTAAATTTTCTTATGAAAATTTAACTTTTTTCCCTAGCAAGATAGAGCAAACGTTCCTTTTATTTTAGACTTCAGGTACACATGGGTTACTCCATTCCAATTTTGGTCCAATTTGAAGAAGGTTTTGACCCTATGAAACAGATCTAAATTTAAAATTCGTTTTTCACAAAATTCGCAAGTTTCCGTATGAAAACTCAACTTTTTTCCTGGCAAGCTATAGCAAAAATTATTTTTGTTTTTGACTTTAGTTACACATGGGATACTCCTCATCGAATTCGGTCAAAAGTTGAAGAGGTTTTTGACCCTATGAAAAAGACATAATATGAAAATTCGATATTCGCAAAATTCTCAAACTTTCTTAAAATTTGCAAAATTCCGTATGAAAACCTAACTTTTTTTCCTAACAAGCTATAGCAAAATATCCTTTCGTTTTAGTCTTTAGGTACACATGGGATTCTCCATACCGAATTGGTTCCAATTTGAAGAAGTTTTTGACCCTATGAAACAGATCTAATTTTGGAATTCGTTATTCGCAAAAATTGCAAATTGCCTTATGAAAACCTATTTTTTTTCTTGGCATGCAATAGAAAAAAATAATTTTTGTTTTAGAATTTAGTTACACATGGGATACTCAGCGCCGAGTTTGGTCCTACTTGACGAGGTTTTTGACCCTATGAAAAAAAAAACTATTATTTAAAATTGTTATTTGCAAAATTCGCAATTTTTCCATATGAACACTTAAATTTTTTCCGATTAATCTACAGCAAAAGTTCTTTTTGTTCTAGCCTTAAGGTACTCTTGAAATAGTACGCACCAGAGTTTGGTCCAATTTGAAGAAGTTTTCGAGCCTATGAAAAAAAAATAATATCATTACTCGTTATTCGCAAAATTGGCAATTTTCCGTATGAACGCCCACTTTTCTCCCTTGCAAACTATTGCAAAATCTCCTTTAGTTTTAAACTTTAGATACACATGGGATACTCCACACCGAGCTTGGTCGATTTAAAGATTTTTTGGCCCGATAAAGAAGACATAAAATTAAAATTCGTTATTCGCAAAATTCTAAAATTTCTGTATGAAACCTCAACTTTTTTCTTGACAAGCTGTAGCAAAAATTCTTTTTGTTTTAGAATATAGTTACACATGGGATACTCCGCGCCGAGTTAGTCCATTTGGACAAGATTTTTGACCCAATGAAAAAAGAAACTTTCATTAAAAATTGTTATTCTTAAAATTTGCAAAAATCCGCATGAAAAACTAATTTTTTTCCTATCAAGCTATAGCAAAGTTTTCTTTCGTTTTAGTCTGTAGTTACACATGGGATTCTCATACCAATTTGGTTCCAGTTTGGAGAAGTTTTTGACCCTATGACACAGATCTAATTTTGAAATTCGTTTTTCGCAAAAAATGCAAATTGCCGAATGAAAACCTAACTTTTGTTCTTGGCACGCTATAGCAAAAATTGTTTTCGTTTTAGAATTTAGTTACACATGGGATACTCCGCGCCGAGTTTGGTCCAATTGGACGAGGTTTTTGACCCTATGAAAAAAAAACTTTTATTAAAAAATCTTATTCTTGAAGTTTGCAAATTTCCGTATGAAAACCTAATTTTTTTCCTAGCAAGCTATAGCAAAGTTTTCTTTCGTTTTAGTCTCTAGGTACACATGGGTTTCTCCATACCGATTTGGTTCCAGTTTGGAGAAGTTTTTGACCCTATGAAAAAGACATAATATCAAAGTTCGATATTCGCAAAATTCTCAAACTTTCATATGAAAACCTAACTTTTTTTCCTAACAAGCTATAGCAAAATATCCTTTCGTTTTAGTCTTTAGGTACACATGGGATTCTCCATACCGAATTGGTTCCAATTTGAAGAAGTTTTCGACCCTATGAAACAGATCTATTTTTGAAATTCGTTATACGCAAAAATTGCAAATTGCCTTATGAAAACCTATTTTTTTTCTTGGCATGCAATAGCAAAAATAATTTTTGTTTTAGAATTTAGTTACACATGGGATACTCAGCGCCGAGTTTGGTCCTACTTGACGAGGTTTTTGACCCTATGAAAAAAAAACTATTATTTAAAATTGTTATTTGCAAAATTCGCAATTTTTCCATATGAACACTTAATTTTTTTCCGATTAATCTACAGCAAAGTTCTTTTTGTTCTAGCCTTAAGGTACACTTGAAATAGTACGCACCAGAGTTTGGTCCAATTTGAAGAAGTTTTCGAGCCTATGATGAAAAATACTATTACTCGTTATTCGCAAATTGGCAATTTTCCGTATGAAAGCCCACTTTTTTCCCTTGCAAACTATAGCAAAAGTTCCTTTAGTTTTAAACTTTAGATACACATGGGATACTCCACACCGAGTGTGGTCGATTTAAAGAGTTTTTGACCTATAAAAAAGACATAAAATTAAATTCGTTATTCGCAAAATTCTAAAATTTCTGTTTAAAAACTCAACTTTTTTTCTTGGCAAGCTATATTAAAAACTCTTTTTGTTTTAGATAATAGTTACACATGGGATACTCCGCGCTGAGTTCGGTCCAATTGGTCAACGTTTTTTGACCCTAAGAAAAAAGAAACTTTTATTAAAAACTGTTATTCTTAAAAATTGCAAATTTCCGTATGAAAACCTATTTTTTTCCTAGCAAGCTATAGCAAAGTTTTTTTCGTTTTAGTCTCTAGGTACACGTGGGATTCTCCATACCGATTTGGTTCCAGTTTGGACAAGATTTTGACCCTATGAAACAGATCCATTTTTGAAATTCGTTATTCGCAAAAAATGCAAATTGCCTTATGAAAAACTATTTTCTTTCTCGGCATGCAATAGCAAAAATAGTTTTTGTTTCAGAGTTTAGTTACACATTGGATACTCAGCGCCGAGTTTGGTCCTATCTGACGAGGTTTTTGACCCTATGAAAAAAAAAATTATTATTAAAAAAATTGTTATTCGCAAAATTCGCAATTTTTCATATGAACACCTAAATTTTTTCCGATTAATCTACAGCGAAAGTTCTTTTCGTTCTAGACTTAAGGTACACTTGGAATAGTACGCACCGAGTCTGGTCCAATTTGAAGAAGTTTTTGAGCCTATGAAAAAAATAATATCATTACTCGTTATTCGCAAAATTGGCAATTTTCCGTATGAAAGCCCACTTTTTTCCTTTGCAAACTATAGCAAACGTCCCTTTAGTTTTAAACTTTAGATACACATGGGATACTCCACACCGAGCTTGGTCGATTTAAAGATTTTTTGGCCCGATAAAGAAGACATAAAATTAAAATTCGTTATTCGCAAAATTCTAAAATTTCTGTATGAAACCTCAACTTTTTTCTTGACAAGCTGTAGCAAAAATTCTTTTTGTTTTAGAATATAGTTACACATGGGATACTCCGCGCCGAGTTAGTCCATTTGGACAAGATTTTTGACCCAATGAAAAAAGAAACTTTCATTAAAAATTGTTATTCTTAAAATTTGCAAAAATCCGCATGAAAAACTAATTTTTTTCCTATCAAGCTATAGCAAAGTTTTCTTTCGTTTTAGTCTGTAGTTACACATGGGATTCTCATACCAATTTGGTTCCAGTTTGGAGAAGTTTTTGACCCTATGACACAGATCTAATTTTGAAATTCGTTTTTCGCAAAAAATGCAAATTGCCGAATGAAAACCTAACTTTTGTTCTTGGCACGCTATAGCAAAAATTGTTTTCGTTTTAGAATTTAGTTACACATGGGATACTCCGCGCCGAGTTTGGTCCAATTGGACGAGGTTTTTGACCCTATGAAAAAAAAACTTTTATTAAAAAATCTTATTCTTGAAGTTTGCAAATTTCCGTATGAAAACCTAATTTTTTTCCTAGCAAGCTATAGCAAAGTTTTCTTTCGTTTTAGTCTCTAGGTACACATGGGTTTCTCCATACCGATTTGGTTCCAGTTTGGAGAAGTTTTTGACCCTATGAAAAAGACATAATATCAAAGTTCGATATTCGCAAAATTCTCAAACTTTCATATGAAAACCTAACTTTTTTTCCTAACAAGCTATAGCAAAATATCCTTTCGTTTTAGTCTTTAGGTACACATGGGATTCTCCATACCGAATTGGTTCCAATTTGAAGAAGTTTTCGACCCCATGAAACAGATCTATTTTTGAAATTCGTTATACGCAAAAATTGCAAATTGCCTTATGAAAACCTATTTTTTTTCTTGGCATGCAATAGCAAAAATAATTTTTGTTTTAGAATTTAGTTACACATGGGATACTCAGCGCCGAGTTTGGTCCTACTTGACGAGGTTTTTGACCCTATGAAAAAAAAACTATTATTTAAAATTGTTATTTGCAAAATTCGCAATTTTTCCATATGAACACTTAATTTTTTTCCGATTAATCTACAGCAAAGTTCTTTTTGTTCTAGCCTTAAGGTACACTTGAAATAGTACGCACCAGAGTTTGGTCCAATTTGAAGAAGTTTTCGAGCCTATGATGAAAAATATTATTACTCGTTATTCGCAAATTGGCAATTTTCCGTATGAAAGCCCACTTTTTTCCCTTGCAAACTATAGCAAAAGTTCCTTTAGTTTTAAACTTTAGATACACATGGGATACTCCACACCGAGTGTGGTCGATTTAAAGAGTTTTTGACCTATAAAAAAGACATAAAATTAAATTCGTTATTCGCAAAATTCTAAAATTTCTGTTTAAAAACTCAACTTTTTTTCTTGGCAAGCTATATTAAAAACTCTTTTTGTTTTAGATAATAGTTACACATGGGATACTCCGCGCTGAGTTCGGTCCAATTGGTCAACGTTTTTGGACCCTAAGAAAAAAGAAACTTTTATTAAAAACTGTTATTCTTAAAAATTGCAAATTTCCGTATGAAAACCTATTTTTTTCCTAGCAAGCTATAGCAAAGTTTTTTTCGTTTTAGTCTCTAGGTACACGTGGGATTCTCCATACCGATTTGGTTCCAGTTTGGACAAGATTTTGACCCTATGAAACAGATCCATTTTTGAAATTCGTTATTCGCAAAAAATGCAAATTGCCTTATGAAAAACTATTTTCTTTCTCGGCATGCAATAGCAAAAATAATTTTTGTTTCAGAGTTTAGTTACACATTGGATACTCAGCGCCGAGTTTGGTCCTATCTGACGAGGTTTTTGACCCTATGAAAAAAAATTATTATTAAAAAAATTGTTATTCGCAAAATTCGCAATTTTTCATATGAACACCTAAATTTTTTCCGATTAATCTACAGCGAAAGTTCTTTTCGTTCTAGACTTAAGGTACACTTGGAATAGTACGCACCGAGTCTGGTCCAATTTGAAGAAGTTTTTGAGCCTATGAAAAAAATAATATCATTACTCGTTATTCGCAAAATTGGCAATTTTCCGTATGAAAGCCCACTTTTTTCCTTTGCAAACTATAGCAAACGTCCCTTTAGTTTTAAACTTTAGATACACATGGGATACTCCACACCGAGTTTGGTCGATTTAAAGAGTTTTTGACCCTATAAAAAAGACATAAAATTAAAATTCGTTATTCGCAAAATTCTAAAATTTAATTTCTGTATGAAAACTCAACTTTTTTTCTTCGCATGCAATAGCAAAAATAGTTTTTGTTTTAGAGTTTAGTTACACATGGGATACTCCGCGCCAAGTTGGTCCATTTAGACAAGGTTTTTGACCCTATAAAAAATAAACTTTTATTAAAAATTGTTATTCTTAAAATTTACAAATTTCCGTATGAAAACCTTTTTTTTCCTAGCAAGCTATAGCAAAGTTTTCTTTCGTTTTAGTCTCTAAGTACACATGGGATTCTCCATACTGATTTGGTTCCAGTTTGTAGAAGTTTTTGACCCTATGAAACAGATCTAATTATGAAATTCGTTATTCGCATAAATTGAAAATTGCCGTATGAAAATCTAACTTTTTTTCTTGTCAAGCTATAGCAAAAATTGTTTTTGTTTTAGAGTTTAGTTACACATGGGAAACTCCGCGACGAGTTGGTCCATTTGGACAAGGTTTTTGACCCTATGAAAAAATAAACTTTTATTAAAAATTGTTATTTTTAAAATTTGCAAATTTCCGTATGAAAACCTAATTTTCTTCCTAGCAAGCTATAGCAAAGTTTTCTTTTGTTTTAGTCTCTAAGTACACATGGGATTCTCCATACTGATTTGGTTCCAGTTTGTAGAAGTTTTTGACACTATGAAACAGATCTATTTTTGAAATGCATTTTTTGCAAAAATTGCAAATTGCCTTATGAAAAACTATTTTGTTTCTTTCCATGCAATATCAAAAATAATTTTTGTATTAGAGTTTAGTTACACATGAGATACTCAGCGCCGAGTTTGGTCCTATTTGACGAGGTGTTTGACCTTATGAAAAGAAAACTATTATTAAAAATTGTTATTCGCAGAATTCGCAATTTTGCATAAGAACACCAAATTTTTTTCCGATTAATCTACAGCAAAAGGTCTTTTCGTTCTAGACTTAAGGTACACTTGGAATAATACGCACCAAGTTTGGTCCAATTTGAAGAAGTTTTGGAGCCTATGAAAAAAAAATATTACTCGTTATTTGCAAATTGGCAATTTTCCGTATGAAAGCCCACTTTTTTCCCTTGCAAACTATAGCAAAAATTCCTTTAGTTTTAAACTTTAGATACACATGGGATACTCTACACCGAGTTTGGTCGATTTAAAGAGTTTCTGACTTATTAAAAATACATAAAATTAAAATTCTTTATTCGCAAAATTCTAAAATTTGTGTATGAAAACTCAACATTTTTTCTTGGCAAGCTATAGCAAAAACTCTTTTTGTTTTAGATTTTTCGTCTCTAGGTACACATGGGATTCTCCATACCGATTTGGTTCCAGTTTGGAGAAGTTTTTGACCCTTTGAAACAGATCTAATTTTGAAATTCGTTATTGGCAAAAATTGAAAATTGCAGTATGAAAACCTAACTTTTTTTCTTGGCAAGCTATAGCAAAAATTGTTTTTGTTTTAGAAGTTAGTTACACATGGGATACTCCGCGCCGAGTTGGTCCATTTGGACAAGGTTTTTGACCCTATGAAAGAAGAAACTTTTTTTAAAAATTGTTATTCTTAAAATTTGCAAATTTCCGTATGAAAATCTAATTTTTTTCCGAGCAAGCTATAGCAAAGTTTTCTTTCGTTTCAGTCTCTAGTTACACATGGGATTCTCCATACCGATTTGGTTCCAGTTTGGAGAAGTTTTAGACCCTATGAAACAGATCTAATTTTGAAATTCGTTATTCGCAAAAACTGCAAATTGTCTTATGAAAACCTATTTTTTTCTTGGCATGCAATAGCAAAAAGAATTTTTGTTTTAGAGTTTAGTTACACATGGGATACTCAGCGCCGAGTTTGTCCTATTGGACGAGGTTTTTGACCCTATGAGAAAAAAAACTATTATTAAAAATTGTTATTCGCCAAATTCGCAATTTTTCATATGAACACCTAAATTTTTTCCGATTAATCTACAACAAAAGTTCTTTTCGTTCTAGACTTAAGGTACGCTTGGAATAGTACGCACCGAGTTTGGTCCATTTTGAAGAAGTTTTTGAGCCTATGAAAAAAATAATATCATTACTCGTTATTCGCAAAATTGGCAATTTTCCGTATAAAAGCCCACTTTTTTCCCTTGCAAACTATAGCAAAAGTTCCTTTAGTTTTTAATCTTTAGATACACATGGCATACTCCACACCAAGTTTGGTCGATTTAAAGAGTTTTTGACCCTATAAAAAGACATAAATATAAAATTCGTTTTTCGCAAAATTCTAAAATTTCTGTATGAAAACTCAACTTTTTTTCTTGGCAAGCTATAGCAAAAACTCTTTTTGATTTAGATTATAGTTACACATGGGATACTTCGAGCCGAGTTCGGTCCAATTGGACAAGGTTTATGACCCTATGAAAAAAGAAACTTTTAATAAAAATTGTTATTCTTAAAATTTGCAAAGTTCCGTATGAAAACCTAATTTTTTTCCTAGCAAGCTATAGAAAAGTTTTCTTTCGTTTCAGTCTCTAGTTACACATGGGATTCTCCATACCGATTTGGTTCCAGTTTGGAGAAGTTTTAGACCCTATGAAACAGATCTAATTTTGAAATTCGTTATTCGCAAAAACTGCAAATTGCCTTATGAAAACCTATTTTTTTCTTGGCATGCAATAGCAAAAAGAATTTTTGTTTTAGAGTTTAGTTACACATGGGATACTCAGCGCCGAGTTTGTCCTATTGGACGAGGTTTTTGACCCTATGAGATAAAAAACTATTATTAAAAATTGTTATTCGCCAAATTCGCAATTTTTCATATGAACACCTAATTTTTTTCCGATTAATCTACAGCAAAAGTTCTTTTCGTTCTAGACATAAGGTACACTTTGAATAGTACGCACCAAGTTTGGCCCAATTTGAAGAAGTCTTTGAGCCTATGAAAAGAATTTTTAAAATTTGTACTCATTGTTCGCAAAATTAGCAATTTTCCGTATGAAAGCCCACTTTTTTCCCTTGAAAACTATAGCAAAATTTCCTTTAGTTTTAAAGTTTAGATACACATGGGATACTCCATACCGAGTTTGGTCGATTTAAAGAGTTTTTGACCCTATAAAAAAGACATAAAATTAAAATTCGTTATTCGCAAAATTCTAAAATTTCTGTATGAAAACTCTTCTTTTCTTGGAAAACACTTTTTTTCTTGGCAAGCTATAGCAAAAATTCTTTTTGTTTTAGAATATAGATACACAAGGAATACTCCGCGCCGAATTCGGTCCAATTGGACAAAGTTTTTGACCCTATGAAAAAAAAACTTTTATTAATAAATTGTTATTCTCAAAATTTGCGAATTTCCGTACGAAAACCTAATTTTTTCCTAGCAAGCTATAGCAAAGTTTTCTTTCGTTTTAGTCTCTAGCTACACATGCGATTCTCCATACCGATTTGGTTGCAGTTTGGAGAAGTCTTTGACCCTATGAAACAGGTCTAATTTTGAAATTCGTTATTCGCAAAAATTGCAATTTGCCGTATGAAAACCTAACTTTTTTCTTGGCAAGCTATAGAAAAAATTGTTTTTGTTTTAGAATTTAGTTACACATGGGATACTCCGCGCCAATTTTGGTCCAATTGGACAAAGTTTTAGGACCCTATGAGAAAAAATTTTTTTTGAAAATTGTTATTCTTAAAATTTGCAAATTTCCGTAAGAAAACCTAATTTTTTTCCTGGCAAGCTTTAGCAAAGTTTTTCTTCGTTTTAGTCTCTAGCTACACATGGGATTCTCCATACCGATTTGGTTCCAGTTTGGAGAAGTTTTTGACCCCATGAAACAGATCTAATTTTGAAATTCGTTATTCGAAAAAATTGCAAATTGCCGTATGAAAACCTAACTTTTTTCTTGGCAATCTATAGCAAAAATTGTTTTTGTTTTAGAATATAGTTACACATGGAATACTCCGCGCCGAATTTGGTCCAATTAGACGAGGTTTTTGACCCTATGAAAAAAAAAACTTTTATTAAAAATTCTTAGTCTTGAGATTTGCAAATTTCTGTATGAAAACCTAATTTTTTTCCTAGCAAGCCATAGCAAAGTTTTCTTTCGTTTTGGTCTCTAGGTACACATAGGATTCTCCATACCGATTTGGTTCCAGTTTGGAGAAATTTTTGACCCTATGAAACAGATCTAATTTTGAAATTCGTTATTCGAAAAAATTGCAAATTGCCGTATGAAAACCTAACTATTTTCTTGGCAATCTATAGCAAAAATTGTTTTGGTTTTAGAATATAGTTACACATGGAATACTCCGTGCCGAGTTCGGTCCAACTGGACAAAGTTTTTGACCCTATGAAAAAAGAAATTTTTATTAAAAATTGTTATTCTTAAAATTTCCGTATGAAAACCTAATTTTTTTCCTGGCAAGCTATAGCAAAATTTTCTTTCGTTTTAGTCTCCAGCTACACATGGGATTCTCCATACCGATTTGGTTCCAGTTTGGAGAAGTTTTTGACCCTACAAAACAGATCTAATTTTGAAATTTGTTATTCGCAAAAGTTGCAAATTGCCGTTTGAAAACCTAAATTTTTTAACGGCAAGCTATAGCAAAAGTTATTTTTGTTTAAGACTTCAGTTACACATGGGATACTCCGCTCCGAGTTTGATCCTATTTTACGAGGTTTTTTCCCCTACGAAAAAAACCATTATCAATTATTGTTTTTTGCAAAATTTCGCAATTTTCCGTTTGAACACCTATTTTTTTCCGAGCAAGCTACAGCAAAAGTTCCTTTCGTTCTAGACTTAAGGTACACTAGGAATAAAACGCATCAAGTTTGGTCCAATTTTAAGATTTTTTTGATCCTATGAAATAAAAAACTATTATTAAAACTCGCAATTTGCAAAATTTGCAATTTTCCGTATGAAAACCTAACTTTTTTTCCTTGGCAAGCTATAGCAAAATTTATTTTTGTTTCAGACTTTTATTACACACGGGAAACTCCGCGCCGAGTTTGGTCCTATTTGACAAAGTTTTTGACCACATGAAAAAAACTATTATTAAAAACTGTTGTTCGCAAAGTTCGCAATTTTCCGTATGAACACCTATTTTTTCTCTAGCAAACTATTGCAAGAGTTCCTTTAGTTTTAAACTTTAGATACAAAAGGGACACCCCATATCGAGTTTGGTCCGATTTGAAGAGTTTTCGAACCTATGAAGACATAAAATTAAAATTCGTTATTCGCAAAATCTTAAATTTTCGTATGAAAGCGTAACTTTTTTCATAGCACGCTAGAGCAAACGTTTCGCTTGTTTTAGACTCTAGGTACAAATGGGATACTCCATTCCGACTTTTGTCCATTTAGAAAAAGTTTTCGACCCTATGAAAAAAAAACTATTTTTAAAAATTGTTTTTCGCAAAGTTCGCAATTTTCCGTATGAACACCTATTTTTTCTCTAGCAAACCATAGCAAGAGTTCCTTTACTTTTAAACTTTAGATACACATGGGATACTCCATACCGAGTTTGGTCCGATTTGAAGAGTTTTCGAACCTATAAAGAAATAAAATTAAAATTCGTTATTCGCAAAATCTTAAATTTTCGTATGAAAGCGTAACTTTTTTCCTAGCACGCTAGAGCAAAGGTTTCTTTTGTTTTAGACTCTAGGTACGAATGGGATACTATATTCCGACTTTGTCCCATTTTGAAAAAGTTTTGGACCCTATGCAGCAGATCTAATTTAAAATTCGTTATTCGCAAAATTCGAAAACTTCCGTATGAGAACCTAATTTTTTCTTGGCAAGCTATACCAAAAAATTTCTTTTTTCAAACCATAGTTACGAAACGGTTACTCCGCGCCGAGTTTGGTCCAATTGGACGAGGTTTTTGACCCTATGAAAAGAAAACTATTATTGAAATTTGTTAGTCGCAAAATTTGCAAATTTCCGTATGAAAACCTAATTTGATTCCTAACAAGCTATAGCAAACGTTCCTTTCGTTTTCAACTCTAGGTACACTTGGAATACTTCATACTGAATTGGGTCCAATTTGAAGAAATTTTTGGCCCAATAAAACAGATCTAACATTAAAATTCGTTATTCACAAATTTCGCAAATTTCCGTATGAAAATCTAACTTTTTTGTTGGCAAGCTATAGCAAAAATTCTTTTGGTTAAAGACTTTAGTTACACATGGGATACTCCTCCTCGCCGAGTTTGGTCAAAATTTGAAGAGTTTTTTTACCGTATGAAAAAGACATAATATAAAATTTCGTTGTTTACAAAATTCTCAATTTTTCGTATTAAAACGTAACTTTTTTTCCTAGCAAGCTACGGCAAACGATTTTTTTATTTTAGACTCTAGGTACACATGGGATACTCCATTCCGACTTTGGTCCATTTTGAAAAAAGTTTTGGACCCTATTCAACAGATCTAAATTAAAATTTTTTCTTCGCAAAATTCGAAAACTTCCGTATGAGAACCTAATTTTTTTCTTGGCAAGCTCTGGCAAAAATTCTTTTTTTAGACTATAGCTACACATGGGACACTCCGCGCCGAGTTTGGTCCAATTGGACGAGGTTTTTGACCCTATGAAAAAAAAACCATTGTTAAAATTTGTTAGTCGCAAAATTTGCAAATTTCCGTATGAAAACCTAATTTTTTTCCTAGCAAACTATAGCAAACCTTCCATTCGTTTTAGACTCTAGGTACACTTGGAATACTCCGAACTGAATTTGGTCCAAGTTGAAAAACTTTCTGGCCCTATAAAACAGATATAATTTTGAAATTCGTTATTCACAAATTTCGCAAATTTCCGTATGAAAACCCATTTTTTTGTTGGCGAGCTATAGCAAAAATTCTTTTTGTTTTCAGACTTTATTTACACGTGGAATACTCCTCACCGAGTATGGTCAAAATTTGAAGAGGTTTTTTACCGTATGAAAAAGACATAATATAAAAATTCGTCATTCAGAAAATTCTCAATTTTACGTAAATTTTTTCCTAGCACGCTAGAGCAAACATTTCGTTTGTTTTAGACTCTATGTACGAATGGGATACTCCATTCCGACTTTGGTCCATTTTGAAAAAGTTGTGGGCCCTAAGCAAGAGATCTAATTTGAAATTCCTTATTCGCAAAATTCGAAAACTGCCGTATGAGAACCTAAGGTTTTTCTTAGCAAGCTATAGCAAAATTTCTTTTGTTTAGACTCTAGTTACACATGGGATACTCCGCGCCGAGTTTGGTCCAATTGGACGAGGTTTTTGACCCCATGAAAAAAAAACTATTATTAAAATTTGTTAGTCGCAAAATTCGAAAACCTCGGTATGACAACCGAACTTTATTCTTGGCATGCTATAGCAAAAAACTGATTTTGTATTAGACTTAAGTTACACATGGGATATCCGTGCCGAGTTTGGTCCATTTTGAAGAAGTTTTTGAGCCTATGAAATAGATCTATTTTCAAAAGTCGTTATTTTCAAAACTTGCAAATATCCGTATGAAAACCTTACTATATTCCTAAGCAAGTTACAGCAAAAACTCGTTGTAGACTCATACACACATGGGATACACCATAGTGAGTTTTGTCCAATGTGAACAGGTTTTTGACTCTATAAAACAGATCTAATTTAAAATTCGTTGTTCGCAAACTTCGAAAACTTCCGTATGAGAACCTAACTTTTTTCTTGGCCAGCTATAGCAAAAATTCTTTTTGTTTTAGACTTTCGTTAAACATGTGATATTCCGCGCCGAGTTTGGTCCAATTTGACGGAGTTTTTGGCTCTATGAAAAAAACTATTATTTAAACTCCTTACTGGCAAATTCGCAAATTTCCGCATGAAAGCCTAACTTCTTTCCTAGCAAGCTACAGTTCCTTTTGTTTTAGACTTTAGGTAGAGATGGAAAATTACGCACCAATTTTTTTGGTCCAATTTGAAGAAGTTTTTGACTCTATGAAAAAAAAACTATTATTTAAACTCGTTACTCGCAAAATTCGCAATTTTCCGTATGAAAACCCAATTTTGCGCATGAAAACCCAAAACCAACCTTTTGAAGAACTTTTTGGCCCTATGAAACAGATCTAATCCTAAAATTCGTTATTCGCATATTTCGCATTTTTCCGTATGAATACCCATTTTTTTATCTTAGGCAAGCTATAGCAAAAGTTCTTTTTTTGTTTTAGACTATAGGTACACATGTGACACTACGCACCGAGTTTGGCCCAATTTGAAGAAGTTTTTGACGCTGTGAAAACAAAAATACTATTAATGTTCATATTTCGCAAAATTCGCAAATCTGTATGAAAGCCTAACTTTTTTCTTAGCAAACTATAGCAAAAGTTCTTTTCGTTTTAAACTCTAGGTACACATGGGATTCTCCATACCGAAGTTTTTCCATTTTGAAGAAGTTTTTGGCCCTATGAAACATCAAACTATTGCTAACGATTCTTTTGTTTCAGACTCTAGGTACACATGGGATACTCCATATCGGCCTCGGTCCAATTTGAAGAAGTTTTTGACCCTATGAATCAGATCTAATTGGAAATCCGTTATTCGCAAAGTTCGCATATTTCCGTAAAAAAAAAACGAACTTTTTTTCCTAGCAAGCTATAGCAAAAGTTTCTTTCGCTCTCGACTTTAGGTACACATTGGGTACTTCATAAGGACTTTGGTCCAAATTGAAGAACTTGTTGACACTATGAAACAGATTTAAATTCAAAACTCGTTTTTTTTGCAAAATTCGCAAAATTCCGTATCAAAACCGTACTTTTTCTCCTAAGCAAGCTATGGCGAAAATTCGTTTTGCTTTATACTTTAGGGACTCATGGGATACTCAGCAACGTGTTTGGTTCAACTTGAAGAGGTTGTTAGCCTATGAAAAAGACATAATATTAGTATACAACCCGAGTTTGGTCCAATTTGAAGAGGTTTTTGACCCTATAAAAACGACATAATATTAATATTCGTTTTTCACAAAATTCTCACATTTCCGTATGAAAACGTAACTTTTTTCTTAGCAAACTATAGCAAACGTTTCTTTTGTTTTAGACTCTAGGTACACATACTCCATATCGACTGTGGCCCATTTTGAAGAAAATTTTGGACCCTACTCCAAAACAACTTTGTTGCAATTTGAAAAAGTTTTTGACACTATGAATCAGATCTAATTCAAAATCCGTTATTCGCAAACTTCGCAAATTTCCTTGAGAAAAACGAGCATTTTTCCTAGCAAGCTAGAGCAAAAGTTTCTTTCGCTCTAGACTCTAGGTACACATGGAATATTTCATAAGGATTTGGTCAAATTGAAGAAGTTGTTGACACTATGAAAAAAAAAACTATTATTTAAACTCGTTACTCGCAAAATTCGCAATTTTCCGTATGAAAACCCAATTTTCCGCATGAAAACCCAAAACCAACCTTTTGAAGAACTTTTTGGCCCTATGAAACAGATCTAATCCTAAAATTCGTTATTCACATATTTCGCATTTTTCCGTATGAATACCCAACTTTTTATCCTAGGCAAACTATAGCAAAAGTTCCTTTTTTGTTTTAGACTATAGGTACACATGTGATACTACGCACCGAGTTTGGTCCAATTTGAAGAAGTTTTTGACGCTATGAAAACAAAACTACTATTAATGTTCATTATTCGCAAAATTCGCAAATTTCTGTATCAATGCCTAACTTTTTTCTTAGCAAACTATAGCAAAAGTTCTTTTCGTTTTAAACTCTAGGTACACATGGGATTCTCCATACCGAAGTTTTTCCAATTTGAAGAAGTTTTTGGCCCTATGAATCAGATCTAATTCGAAATCCGTTATTCGCAAAATTCGCATATTTCCGTACGAAAACCGAACTTTTTTTCCTAGCAAGCTATAGCAAAAGTTTCTTTCGCTCTGGACTCTAGGTACACATGGGTACTTCATAAGGACTTTGGTCCAAATTGAAGAACTTGTTGACACTATGAAACAGATTCAAAATTAAAACTCGTTTTTTTGCAAAATTCGCAAAACTCCGTATCAAAACCGGACTTTTTCTCCTAAGCAAGCTATGGCGAAAATTCGTTTTGCTTTATACTTTAGGGACTCATGGGATACTCAGCAACGTGTTTGGTTCAACTTGAAGAGGTTTTTCGCCTATGAAAAAGACATAATATCAGTATACAACCCGAGTTTGGTCCAATTTGAAGAGGTTTTTGACCCTATAAAAACGACATAATATTATTATTCGTTTTTCACAAAATTCTCAAATTTCCGTATGAAAACGTAACTTTTTTCTTAGCAAACTATAGCAAACGTTTCTTTTGTTTTAGACTCTAGGTTCACATGGGATACTCCATATCGACTGTGGCCCATTTTGAAGAAATTTTTGACCGTAATCCAAACCAACTTTGGTGCAATTTGAAAAGTTTTTGACCCTATGAATCAGATCTAATTCGAAATCCGTTATTCGCAAATTTCGCAAATTTCCTTGAGAAAAACGAGCATTTTTCCTAGCAAGCTAGAGCAAAAGTTTCTTTCGCTCTGGACTCTAGGCACACATGGGATACTTCATAAGGACTTTGGTCCAAATTGAAGAATTTGTTGACACTATGAAACAGATTTAATTTTGAAACTCGTTTCTCGCAAAATTCGCAAATTTTTCTATCAAAGCCGAACTTTTTCTTCAAAGCAAGTTATAGCACAAATTCTTTTTGTTTTATACTGTAGGGCCTCGTGGAATAATCCCCACCGAGTTTGGTCCAATTTGAAGACGTTTTTGACCTTATAAAAAGACGTTATAAAAAATTCGTTATTCACAAAATTCTCAGATTTCCGTATGAAAACGTAACTTTTTTCCTAGCAAACTATAGCCAACGATTCTTTTATTTTAGACTCTAGGTACAAATGGGATACTCCATATCGACATTGGTCCAATTTGAAGAAGTTTTTGACCCTACTCCATACCAACTTTGTTCCAATTTGAAGAAGTTTTTGACACTATGAATCAGATCTAATTCGAAATCCGCTATTTGCAAAATTCGCAAATTTCCGTATGAAAACCGAAGAATTTTTCCTAGCAAGCTAGAGCAAAAGTTTCTTTGGTTTTTAGACTCTAGGTACACACGGGATACTCCATATCGACTTTGGTCTAATTTGAAGAAGTTTTTGACCCTACTCCAAACCAACTTTTGTCCAATTTGAAGAAGTTTTCGAACCTATGAATCAGATCTAATTCGAAATCCGTTATTCGTAAAAATCGCATATTTCTCTAAGAAAACCGAAATTTTTTCCTAGCAAGCTATAGCAAAAGTTTCTTTCGCTCTAGACTCTAGGTACACATGGGATACTTCATAAGGACTTTGGTCCAAATTGAAAAACTTGTTGACACTATGAAACAGATTTAATTTTGAAACTCGTTTCTCGCAAAATTCGCTAATTTTCCTATCAAAACCGAACTTTTTCTTCAAAGCAAGTTATAGCACAAATTCTTTTTGTTTTATACTCTAGGGCCTCGTGGAAAATCCCCACCGAGTTTGGTCCAATTTGAAGACGTTTTTGACCCTATAAAAAGACATTAATAAAAATCGTTATTCACAAAAATCTGAGATGTCCGTATGAAAACGTAACTTTTTTCCTAGCAAACTATAGCTAACGATTCTTTTATTTTAGACTCTAGGTACAAATGGGATACTCCATATCGACATTGGTCCAATTTGAAGAAGTTTTTGACCCTACTCCAAAACAACTTTGTTCCAATTTGAAGAAGTTTTTGACACTATGAATCAGATCTAATTCGAAATCCGCTATTTGCAAAATTCGCATATTCGGTATCAAAACCGGACTTTTTCTCCTAAGCAAACTATGGCAAAAATTCTTTTTGTTTCATACATTAGGGACTCATGGGATACTCAGCAACGTGTTTGGTTCAACTTGAAGAGGTTTTTACCCTATGAAAAAGACATAATACTAGTATACAACCCGAGTTTGGTCCAATTTGAAGAAATTTTCTACCCTAAAAAAGAAATAATAATAATATTCGTTTTCCACAAAATTCTCAAGACTCCGTAGGCAAACGTAAGTTTTTTCTTAGCAAACTATAGCAAATGTTTCTTTTGTTTTAGACTCTAGGTACACATGAGAAACTCCATATCGACTTTGGCCCATTTTGAAGAAATTTTTGACCCTACTCCAAACCAACTTTGGTGCAATTTGAAAAAGTTTTTGACCCTATGAAACAGACTAATTCGAAATCCGTTATTCGCAAATTTCGCAAATTTCCCTGAGAAAAACGAGCATTTTTCCTAGCTAGCTAGAGCAAAAGCTTCTTTCGCTCTAGACTCTAGGTACACTTGGGATACTTCATACGGACTTTGGTCAAATTGAAGTAGTTGTTGACACTATGAAATAGATTTAAATTCAAAACTCGTTTTTCGCAAAATTCGCAAATTTCCGTAGGAAAATCGAACAATTTTTCCTAGCAAGCTAGAGCAAAAGTTTATTTAATTTTAGACTCTAGGTACACACGGGATACTCCATATCGAATTTGGTCTAATTTGAAGAAGTTTTTGACCCTACTCCAAACCAACTTTGGTCCAATTTGAAGAAGTTTTCGAACCCATTAATCAGATCTAATTCGAAATCCGTTGTTCGCAAAAATCGCATATTTCCGTATGAAAACCGAACTATTTTTCCTAGCAAGCCATAGCAAAACTTTCTTTCGCTCTAGACCCTAGGTACACATGGGATACTTCATAAGGACTTTGGTCCAAATTGAAGAACTTGTTGACAATATGAAACGGATATAATTTTGAAACTCGTTTCTTGCAAAATTCGCAAATTTTCCTTTCAAAACCGAACCTTTTCTTCTAAGCAAGATATAGCACAAATTCTTTTTGTTTTAAACTTTAGGGCCTCGTGGGATAATCCGCACCGAGTTTGGTCCAATTTGAAGACGTTTTTGACCCTATAAAAAAGACATAATAATAAAATTCGTTATTCACAAAACTCTCAAATTTCCGTATGAAAAAGTAATTTTTTCCCATCAAACTATAGCTAACGATTCTTTTGTTTTAGAATCTAGCTACAAATGGGATACTCCATATCGACTTTGGTCCAATTTGAACAAGTTTTTGACCCTACTCCAAACCAACTTTGTTCCAATTTGAAGAAGTTTTTGACACTATGAATCAGATCTAATTCGAAATCCGCTATTTGCAAAATTCGCATATTGGGTATCAAAACCGGAATTTTTCTCCTAAGCAAACTCTGGCAAAAATTCTTTTTGTTTCATACATTAGGGACTCATGGGATACTCAGCAACGTGTTTGGTTCAACTTGAAGAGGTTTTTACCCTATGAAAAAGACATAATACTAGTATACAACCCGAGTTTGGTCCAATTTGATGAGATTTTCTACCCTAAAAAAGAAATAATAATAATATTCGTTTTCCACAAAATTCTCAAGACTCCGTAGGCAAACGTAAGTTTTTTCTTAGCAAACTATAGCAAATGTTTCTTTTGTTTTAGACTCTAGGTACACATGAGAAACTCCATATCGACTTTGGCCCATTTTGAAGAAATTTTTGACCCTACTCCAAACCAACTTTGGTGCAATTTGAAAAATTTTTTGACCCTATGAAACAGACTAATTCGAAATCCGTTATTCGCAAATTTCGCAAATTTCCCTGAGAAAAACGAGCATTTTTCCTAGCTAGCTAGAGCAAAAGCTTCTTTCGCTCTAGACTCTAGGTACACTTGGGATACTTCATACGGACTTTGGTCAAATTGAAGTAGTTGTTGACACTATGAAATAGATTTAAATTCAAAACTCGTTTTTTGCAAAATTCGCAAATTTCCGTAGGAAAATCGAACAATTTTTCCTAGCAAGCTAGAGCAAAAGTTTGTTTAATTTCAGACTCTAGGTACACACGGGATACTCCATATCGAAATTGGTCTAATTTGAAGAAGTTTTTGACCCTACTCCAAACCAACTTTGGTCCAATTTGAAGAAGTTTTCGAACCTATGAATCAGATCTAATTCGAAATCCGTTATTCGCAAAAATCGCATATTTCCGTATGAAAACCGAACTTTTTTTTTCCTAGCAAGCCATAGCAAAACTTTCTTTCGCTCTAGACCCTAGGTACACATGGGATACTTCATAAGGACTTAAGTCCAAATTGAAGAACTTGTTGACAATATGAAACGGATATAATTTTGAAACTCGTTTCTTGCAAACTTCGCAAATTTTCCTCTCAAAACCGAACCTTTCCTTCTAAGCAAGATATAGCACAAATTCTTTTTGTTTTATACTTTAGGGCCTCGTGGGATAATCCGCACCGAGTTTGGTCCAATTTGAAGACGTTTTTGACCTTATAAAAAAGACATAATAATAAAATTCGTTATTCACAAAACTCTCAAATTTCCGTATGAAAAAGTAATTTTTCCCAGCAAACTATAGCTAACGATTCTTTTGTTTTAGAATCTAGGTACAAATGGGATACTCCATATCGACTTTGGTCCAATTTGAAGAAGTTTTTGACCCTATGAATCAGATCTAATTCGAAATCCGTTATTTGCAAATTTTGCATATTTCCGTAAGAAAAGTAGCAAGCTATAGCAAAAGTTTCGTTCGCTCTAGAATCTAGGTACTCATGGGATACTTCATAAGGACTTTGGTCCAAATTGAAGAACTTGTTGACACAATGAAACAGATTTAGTTTAAAAACTCGTTTTTTTGCAAAGTTCGCAAATTTCCGTATCAAAACCGGACTTTTTCTCCTTAGCAAACTATGGCAAAAATTCTTCTTGTATCAAAATTTAGGGACTCATGGATACTCAGCAACGTGTTTGGTTCAACTTGAAGAGGTTTTTACCCTATAAAAAAGACATAATATTAATATTTGTTTTCCACAAAATTCTCAAATCTCCGTATGAAAACGTATTTTTTTTCTTAGCAAACTATAGCAAACGTTTCTTTTGTTTTAGACTCTAGTAACACATGGAAAACTCCATATCGACTTTGGCCCATTTTGAAGAAATTTTTGACCCTACTCCAAACCAACTTTGGTCTAATTTGAAAAAGTTGTTGACCCTATGAATCAGATCTAATTCGAAATCCGTTATTCGTAAAATTCGCAAATTTCCGTGAGAAAAACGAGCATTTTTTCCTAGCAAGCTAGAGCAAAAGTTTCTTTCGCTCTGGACTCTAGGTACACATGGGGTACTTCATAAGGACTTTAGTCCAAATTGAAGAACTTGTTGACACTATGAAACAGATTTAAATTTAAAACTCGTTTTTTTGCAAAATTCGCAAAACTCCGTATCAAAACCGGACTTTTTCTCCTAAGCAAGCTATGGCGAAAATTCGTTTTGCTTTATACTTTAGGGACTCATGGGATACTCAGCAACGTGTTTGGTTCAACTTGAAGAGGTTTTTACCCTATAAAAAAGACATAATATTAATATTTGTTTTCCACAAAATTCTCAAATCTCCGTATGAAAACGTAACTTTTTTCTTAGCAAACTATAGCAAACGTTTCTTTTGTTTTAGACTCTAGGTACACATGGGAAACTCCATATCGACTTTGGCCCATTTTAAAGAAATTTTTGGACCCTACACCAAAACAACTTTGTTGCAATTTGAAAAAGTTTTTGACCCTATGAATCAGATCTAATTCGAAATCCGTTATTCGCAAATTTCGCAAATTTCCTTGAGAAAAACGAGCATTTTTCCTAGCAAGCTAGAGCAAAAGTTTCTTTCGCTCTAGACTCTAGGTACACATGGGATACTTCATAAGGACTTTGGTCAAATTGAAGAAGTTGTTGACACTATGAAACAGACTTAAATTCAAAACTCGTTTTTCGCAAAATTCGCAAATTTCCGTATCAAAACCGAACCTTTTCTCCTAAGCAAGCTATAGGAAAAATTCTTTTTGTTTTATACTTTAGGGACTCATGAGATACTCAGCAACGTGTTTGGTGCAACTTGAAGAAGTTTTTACCCTATGAAAAAGACATAATATTAGTATATAACCCGAGATTGGTCCAATTTGAAGAAGTTTTTACCCTATGAAAAAGACATAATATTGAAATTCGTTATTCGCAAAATTCTCAAATTACCGTATGAAACCGTAATTTTTTTTCGCAAGCTATAGCAAACGTTCCTTTTTTTAGACTCTAGGTATACGTTGGATACTCCATACCGACTTTGGTCAAATTTGAAGAAGTTTTTGTCCCTACTCCATACCGACTATGCATCAATTTGAAAAAAAGTTTTTGACCCTATGAATCAGATCTAATTCGAAATCCGTTATTTGCAAAATTCGCATATTTCCGTAAGAAAACTAGCAAGCTATAGCAGAAGTTTTTTTCGCTCTAGACTCTAGGTACACATGGGATACTTCATAAAGACTTTGGTCCAAATTGAAGAACTTGTTGACACTATGAAACAGATTTAATTTTAAATTCCTTTTTTTGCAAAATTCGCAAATTTCCGTATCAAAACCGGATTTCTTGTCCTTAGCATACTATGGCGAAAATTCTTCTCGTTTCATACTTTAGGGACTCATGAGAGCAAAATTCTCATATTTTCGTATGCAAACCTAACTTTGTTTTCCCAGCAAGCTGTAGCAAAAGTTCCTCTTTTTAGACTCTAGGTACATATGGAAAACTCCATAACGAGTTTGGTCCAGTTCGAAGAAGCTTTTGGCCCTGTGAAACCGATCTAATTTTAAAATTCGTTCTTCGCAGAACTCTCAAATTTCCCTATGAAAAACTAACTTTTTTTCCTAGTAAGCAGTAGCAAAAATTCCTTTTGTTTTAGACTTTAGGGACGCATGGGATACTCCGCACCGAATTTGGTCCAATTTGAAGAAGTTTTTTGTCCCTACTCCATACAGACTTGGTCCAATTTTAAGAAGTTTTCGACCCTATGAATCAGATCTAACTCGAAATCTGTTATTCGCAAAATTCGCAAAACTCCTTAAGAAGACCGAACTTTTTTCCTAGCAAGTTATAGCAAAAATGTTTTTCGCTCTAGACTCTAGGTACACATAGGATACTTGAAAAAAGCTTTGGTCCAATTTGATGAATTTGTTGACAATATGAAACAGATATAATTTTAAAATTCGTTTTTCTCAAAATTTTGCAATTCGCAATTTTTCCGCATCAAAAACGAACCATTTCTCCTAAGCAAGCTATAGCAAAAATTCTTTTTGTTTTATACCTTAGAGAATCACGGGATACTCCGCACCGAGTTTGGTCCAATTTGAAGAAGTTTTTGACCCCATGAAAAAGACATAGTATTAAAATTCGTTACTCGCAAAATTCTCAAAATTCCGTATGATAACGTAAATTTTTTTCCTCGCAAGATATAGCAATCGTTCACTTTTTAAGAAATTAGGTACACATGGGATACTTTACACCGAATTCGGTCCAATTTGAAAAAGTTTTTGTCCCTACTCCATACCGACTTTGGTCCAATTTGAAGAAGTTGTTGACCCTATGAATCAGATCTAATTCGAAATCCGTTATTCGCAAAATTCGCCAATTTCCTTAAAAAACCGAACATTTTCATTTAGCAAGCCATAGCGAAAGTTTATTTCGCTCTAGACTCTAGGTACACATGGGATAATTCATACGGACTTTGGTCAAATTGATTAAGTTGTTGACAGTATGAAACAGATGTAGTTTTAAAACTCGTTTTTCGCAAAATTCGCAAATTTCCGTATGAAAACCGAACCTTTTCACCTAAGCAAGCTATAGCAGAAATTCCTTTTGTTTTATACTCTAGGGACTCATGGGATACTCCGAACCGAGTTTGGTCCAGTTTGAAGAGGCTTTTGACCCTATGAAAAAGACACAATATTAAAATTCGTGATTCGCAAAATTCTCAAATATCTGTATGAAAACGTAAATTTTTTTCCTCGCAAGCTATAGCAAATGTTCCTTTTTTAGACTCTAGGTACACTTAGGATACTCCATAACGACTTTGGTCCAATTTGAAGAAAATTTTGACCCTACTCCTTACCGACTTTGGTCCAATTTGAAATTTTTTTGACTCTATGAATGAGATCTAATTCGAAATCCATTATTTGCAAAATTCGCAAGTTTCCGTAAGAAAACGTAACTTTTTTTCCTAGCAAGCTAGAGCAAAAGTTTCTTTCGCTTTAGACTCTAGGTACACGTGGGATACTTCGTAAAGGCTTTGGTCCAGTTTGATGAAATTGTTCACAGTATGAAACAGATCTAATTTTGAAACTCGCTTTTCGCAAAACTCGCAAATTTCCGGTTTCAAAACCGAACATTTTCTCCTAAGCAAGCTATAGAAATTCCTTTTGTTTTTGTCCTCTAAGGACTCATGGGATACTCTGCACCGAGTTTGGTCCAATTTGAAGAGGCTTTTGAACCTATGGAAAAGATATAATACTAAAATTCGTTTTTTGCAAAATTCTCAAAGTTACGTATGAAAACGTAACTTCTTTTCCCCACAAGATATAGCAAACACTCCTTTTTTGGAATCTAGGTACACTTGATATACTCTTTACCGAATATGGTCCGATTAGAAGAAGTTTTTGTACCTACTCCATACTGACTTTGTTCCAATTCGAAGAAGTTGTTGACAGAATGAAATAGATCTAATTTTGAAACTCGTTTTTCGCGTATCAAAACCGAACCTTTCTTCCTAAGCAAGCTATAGCAAAAATTCTTTTTGTTTTATACTTTAGGAACTCATGGGATACTCCGCACTGAGTGTTGGTCCAATTGGAAGAGGTTTATGACACTATGAAAACGACATAATATTAAATTTCGTTATTCGCAAAATTCTCAAAATTCCGTATGAAAACGTAACTTTTTTCCTCGCAAGCTATAGCGAACGTTCTTTTTTGAGACACTAGGTTCACATGGGATACTCCATTACGACTTTGGTCCATTTTAAAGAAATTTGGACCCTACTCCATACCGACTTTGGTCCAACTTGAAAAATTGTTTGACTCTATGAATGAGATCTAATTCGAAATCCATTATTCGCAAAATTCGCAAATTCCCGTAAGAAAAAGTAACATTTTTTCCTAGCAAGCTAGAGCAAAAATTTCTTTCGCACTAGACTCTAGGTACACCTGGGATACTTCATATCGACTTTGGTCCAATTTGAAAAGTTTGTTGAGCCTATGAAACAGATCTAATTTCAAAAATCGTTTTTCGCAAAATTTGCAAATATCCGTATGAAAAACTTACTGTTTTGCCTATGCAAGTTATAGCAAATTTTTTTAGATTCTACCCACATGGAACACACCATAGCTAGTTTAGTCCAATGTGAAAAGGTTTTTGACTCTATAAAACAGATCGACTTTTAATATTCGTTTTTCGCAAAATACTCAAATTTCCGTATGAAAACGTAATTTTTTTCTAGCGAGCTAGAGCAAATGTTTCTTTCGCTCTAGACTCTAGGTACACATGGGATACTTCATAATGGCTTTGGTCCAATTTGAAGAAGTTGTTGACAGTATGAAACAGATGTAATTTTAAAACTCGTTTTTCGCAAAATTCGCAAATTTCCTTATCAAAACCGAACCTTTTCTCCTAAGCAAGCTATAGTAAAAATTCTTTTTCTTTTATTTTTTAGGGACTCATGGGATGCTCCGCACCGAGTTTGGTCCAATTTGAAGAATTTTTTGACCCTATGAATGAGATCTAATTCGAAATCCGTTATTCGCAAAATTCGCAAATTTCCGTAAGAAAACCCAACTTTTTTTCCTAGCAAGCTATAGCAAAAGTTCCTTTCGTTTTAGACCCTAGGTACAGATGGGATACTTCATTCCGACTAAGGTCAATTTGAAAAGTCTGTTGAGCCTATGAAACAGATCTAATTCGAAATCCATTATTCGCAAAATTCGCAAATTCCCGTAAGAAAAAGTAACATTTTTTCCTAGCAAGCTAGAGCAAAAATGTCTTTCCCACTAGACTCTAGGTACACCTGGGATACTTCATATCGACTTTGGTCCAATTTGAAAAGTTTGTTGAGCCTATGAAACAGATCTAATTTCAAAAATCGTTTTTCGCAAAATTTGCAAATATCCGTATGAAAAACTTACTTTTTTGCCTATGCAAGTTATAGCAAATTTTTTTAGATTCTACCCACATGGAACACACCATAGCTAGTTTAGTCCAATGTGAAAAGGTTTTTGACTCTATAAAACAGATCGACTTTTAATATTCGTTTTTCGCAAAATACTCAAATTTCCGTATGAAAACGTAATTTTTTTCTAGCGAGCTAGAGCAAAAGTTTCTTTCGCTCTAGACTCTAGGTACACATGGGATACTTCATAATGGCTTTGGTCCAATTTGAAGAAGTTGTTGACAGTATGAAACAGATGTAATTTTAAAACTCGTTTTTCGCAAAATTCGCAAATTTCCTTATCAAAACCGAACCTTTTCTCCTAAGCAAGCTATAGTAAAAATTCTTTTTCTTTTATTTTTAGGGACTCATGGGATGCTCCGCACCGAGTTTGGTCCAATTTGAAGAATTTTTTGACCCTATGAATGAGATCTAATTCGAAATCCGTTATTCGCAAAATTCGCAAATTTCCGTAAGAAAACCCAACTTTTTTGCCTAGCAAGCTATAGCAAAAGTTCCTTTCGTTTTAGACCCTAGGTACAGATGGGATACTTCATTTCGACTAAGGTCAATTTGAAAAGTCTGTTGAGCCTATGAAACAGATCTAATTCGAAATCCGTTATTCTCAAAATTCGCAAATTTCCGTTAGAAAACGTGATCTTTTTCCTCGCAAGCTATAGCAAAAGTTCCTTTCGTTTTAGACCCTAAGTACAGATGGGATACTTCATACCGACTTTTTGGTCCAATTTGAAATGTCTGTTGACCAAATGAATGAGGTCTAATTCGAAATCCATTATTCGCAAAATTCGCAAATTGCCGTAAGAAAAAGTAACTTTTTTTCCTAGCAAGCTAGAAAAAAAGTTACTTCATACCGACTTAGGTCCAACTTGAAAAGTCTGTTGAGCCTATGAAACAGATCTAAATCGAAATCCGTTATTCGCAAAATTCGCAAATTTCCGTTAGAAAACGTAATCTTTTTTCCTCGCAAGCCATAGCAAAAGTTCCTTTCGTTTTAGACCCTAAGTACACATGGGATACTTCATACCGACTTTTTGGTCCAATTTGAAATGTCTGTTGACCCTATGAATGAGGTCTAATTCGAAATTGGTTATTCGCAAAACTCGCAAATTGCCGTAAGAAAACTTAATTTTTTTCCTCGCAAGCTTCAGCAAACGTTCCTTTTTAGACTCTAGGTACACATGAGATACTCCATCCTGACTTTTGTCCAACTTGAAGAAGTTTTTGTCCCTACTCCATACCAACTTTGGTCCAATTTGAAGAAGTTTTTGACCGTATTAATCAGATCTATTTCGAAATCCGTTATTCGCAAAATTTGCCAATTTCCGTAAGAAAACCGAAATTTTTCTCCTAGCAAGCTATAGCAAAAGTTAAGTTCCTTTCGTTTTAGACCCTAGGTACACATGGGATACTTCATACCGACTTTGGTCCAATTTAAAAAGTCTGTTGAGCCTATGAAACAGATCTAACTTTAAAAATCGTTATTCGCAAAATTTGCAAATATCCGTATGAAAAACTTACTGTTTTGCTATGCGAGTCATAGCAAAATTTCGTTTTAGACTCTACACACATGGAATACACCATAGCTAGTTTGGTCCAATGTGAAAAGGTTTTTGATTCTATAAAACAGATCGACTTTTATAATTCGTTTTGCGCAAAATTCTCAAATTTCCGTATGAAAACGTAATTTTTTTTCTAGCAAGCTAGAGCAAAAGTTTTTTTCGCTCTAGACTCTAGGAATACATGGGATACTTCATAATGGCTTTGGTCCAATTTGAAGAAGTTGTTGACGTGTGAAACAGATGAAATTTTAAAATTCGTTTTTCGCAAAATTCGCTAATTTCCGTATCAAAACCGAACCTTTTCTCCTAAGCGAGCTAAAGCAAAAATTCTCAAATTTCCGTATGAAAACGTAATATTTTTTCTAGCAAGCTAGAGCAAAAGTTTCTTTCGCTCTAGACTCTAGCTACACATGGGATACTTCATAATGAATTTGACCAATTTGAAGAAGTTGTTGACAGTATGAAACAGATGTAATTTTAAAACTCGTTTTTCGCAAAATTCGCAAATTTCCTTATCAAAACCGAACCTTTTCTCCTAAGCAAGCTATAAAAAAATTCTTTTTGTTTTATACTTCAGGGACTCATGGGATAATTCGCACCGAGTTTGGTCCAGTTTGAAGCAGTTTTTGACCCTATGAATCAGATCTAATTCGACATCCGTTATTCGCAAAATTCGCCAGTTTCCGTAAGAAAACCGAACTTTTTTTCCTGGCAAGCTATAGCAAACGTTCTTGTTGTTTTAGAAACTAGGTACACATGTGATACTCCACACCGACTTTGGTCCAATTTGAAGAAGTTTTTGACCCTACTCCATATCGAATTTGGTCCAATTTGAAGAATTTTTTGACCCTATGAATGAGATCTAATTCGAAATCCGTTATTCAAAAAATTCGCAAATTTCCGTAAAACACAACTTTTTCTCCTAGCAAGCTATAGCAAAAGTTCCTTTCGTTTTAGACCCTGGGTACACATGGGCTACTTAATACCGGTTTTGGTCCAATTTAAAAAGTCTGTTGAGCCTATGAAACAGATCTAATTTCAAAAATCGTTCTTCGCAAAAATTGCAAATATCCGAATGAAAAACTTTTTTTTCCTATGCGAGTTATAGCAAATTTTCGTTTTAGACTCTACGCACATGGAATACACCATAGCTAGTTTGGTCCAATGTGAAAAGGTTTTTGATTCTATAAAAGAGATCGACTTTTATAATTCGTTTTTCGCAAAATTCTCAAATTTCCGTAAGAAAACGTTTTTTTTTTCTATCAAGCTAGAGCAAAAGTTTTTTCGCTCTAGACTCTAGGAATACATGGGATAGTTCATAATGGCTTTGATCCAATTTGAAGAAGTTGTTGACCGTGTGAAACAGATGTAATTTTAAAACTCGTTTTTCGAAAAATTCGCAAATTTCCGTATAAAAACCGAACCTTTTCTCCTAAGCGAGCTAAAGCAAAAATTCTCAAATTTCCGTATGAAAACGTAACATTTTTTCTAGCAAGCTAGAGCAAAAGTTTCTTTCGCTCTAGACTCTAGGTACACATGGAATACTTCACAATGGCTTTGGTCCAATTTGAAGGAGTTGTTGACAGTATGAAACAGATGTAATTTTAAAACTCGTTTTTCACAAAATTTGCAAATTTCCGTATCAAAACCGAACCTTTTCCCCTAAGCAAGCTATAGTGAAAATTCTTTTTGTTTTATACTTTAGGACTCATGGGATACTCCGCACCGAGTTTGGTCCAATTTGAAGAAGTTTTTGACCCTATGAATCAGATCTATTTCTAAATCCGTTGTTCGCAAAAATCGTCGATTTCAGTAAGAAAACCAAACTTTTTCTCCTAGCAAGCTATAGCACAAGTTCCTTTCGTTTTAGACCCTAGGTACACATGGGCTACTGTGTACCGACTTTGGTCCAACTTAAAAAGTCCGTTGAGCTAATGAAACAGATCTAATTCGAAATCCGTTATTCGCAAAATTCGCAACTTTCCGTAAGAAAACGTAACTTTTTTCCTCGCAAGCCATAGCAAAAGTTCCTTTCGTTTTAGACCCTAGGTACACTTGGGATACTTCGTACCGACTTTGGTCCAATTTGAAAAGTCTGTTGACCCTATGAATGAGATCTAATTCGAAATCCGTTATTCGCAAAATTTGCAAATATCCGTATGAAAAACTTACTTTTTTCCTATGCGAGTTATAGCAAATTTTCGTTTTAGACTCTACACACATGGAGTACACCATCGCTGGTTTGGTCCAATGTGAAAAGCTTTTTGACTCTAAAAAACAGATCGACTTTTAATGTTCGTTTTTCGCAAAATTCTCAAATTTCCGAATGAAAACGTAACTTTTTTCTAGCAAGCTAGAGCAAAAGTTTCTTTCGCTCTAGACTCTAGGTACACGTGGGAAACTTCATAATGGCTTTGGTCCAATTTGAAGAAGTTGTTGACAGTATGAAACAGATGTAATTTTAAAACTCGTTTTTCGCAAAATTCGCAAATTTCCGTATGAAAACCGAACCTTTTCTCTTAAGCAAGCTATAGTAAAAATTCTTTTTGTTTTATACTTTAGGGACTCATGGGATACTCCGCACCGAGTTTGGTCCAATTTGAAGAAGTTTTTGACCCTATGAATCAGATCTGTTTCTAAATCTGTTATTCGCAAAATTCGTCAATTTCAGTAAGAAAACCGAACTCTTTCTCCTAGCAAGCCATAGCAAAAGTTCCTTTCGTTTTAGACCCTAGGTACACTTGGGATACTTCGTACCGACTTTGGTCCAAATTGAAAAGTCTGTTGACCCTATGAATGAGATCTAATTCGAAATCCGTTATTCGCAAAATTTGCAAATATCCGTATGAAAAACTTACTTTTTTCCTATGCGAGTTATAGCAAATTTTCGTTTTAGACTCTACACACATGGAGTACACCATCGCTGGTTTGGTCCAATGTGAAAAGCTTTTTGACTCTATAAAACAGATCGACTTTTAATGTTCGTTTTTCGCAAAATTCTCAAATTTCCGAATGGAAACGTAATTTTTTTCTAGCAAGCTAGAGCAAAAGTTTCTTTCGCTCTAGACTCTAGGTACACATGGGAGACTTCATAATGGCTTTGGTCCAATTTGAAGAAGTTGTTGACAGTATGAAACAGATGTAATTTTAAAACTCGTTTTTCGCAAAATTCGCAAATTTCCGTATGAAAACCGAACCTTTTCTCCTAAGCAAGCTATAGTAAAAATTCTTTTTGTTTTATACTTTAGGGACTCATGGGATACTCCGCACCGAGTTTGGTCCAATTTGAAGAAGTTTTTGACCCTATGAATCAGATCTATTTCTAAATCTGTTATTCGCAAAATTCGTCAATTTCAGTAAGAAAACCGAACTCTTTCTCCTAGCAAGCCATAGCAAAAGTTCCTTTCGTTTTAGACCCTAGGTACACTTGGGATACTTCGTACCGACTTTGGTCCAATTTGAAAAGTCTGTTGACCCTATGAATGAGATCTAATTCGAAATCCGTTATTCGCAAAATTTGCAAATATCCGTATGAAAAACCAACTTTTTTTTCCTATGCGAGTTATAGCAAATTTTCGTTTTAGACTCTACACACATGGAATACACCATAGCTAGTTTGGTCCAATGTGAAAAGGTTTTTGATTCTATAAAAGAGGTCGACTTTTATAATTCGTTTTTTCGCAAAATTCTCAAATTTCCGTAAGAAAACGTATTTTTTTTCTATCAAGCTAGAGCAAAAGTTTTTTCGCTCTAGACTCTAGGAATACATGGGATAGTTCATAATGGCTTTGATCCAATTTGAAGAAGTTGTTGACCGTGTGAAACAGATGTAATTTTAAAACTCGTTTTTCGAAAAATTCGCAAATTTCCGTATAAAAACCGAACCTTTTCTCCTAAGCGAGCTAAAGAAAAAATTCTCAAATTTCCGTATGAAAACGTAACATTTTTTCTAGCAAGCTAGAGCAAAAGTTTCTTTCGCTCTAGACTCTAGGTACACATGGAATACTTCACAATGGCTTTGGTCCAATTTGAAGGAGTTGTTGACAGTATGAAACAGATGTAATTTTAAAACTCGTTTTTCGCAAAATTTGCAAATTTCCGTATCAAAACCGAACCTTTTCCCCTAAGCAAGCTATAGTGAAAATTCTTTTTGTTTTATACTTTAGGACTCATGGGATACTCCGCACCGAGTTTGGTCCAATTTGAAGAAGTTTTTGACCCTATGAATCAGATCTATTTCTAAATCCGTTGTTCGCAAAAATCGTCGATTTCAGTAAGAAAACCGAACTTTTTCTCCTAGCAAGCTATAGCAAAAGTTCCTTTCGTTTTAGACCCTAGGTACACATGGGCTACTTTGTACCGACTTTGGTCCAACTTAAAAAGTCCGTTGAGCTAATGAAACAGATCTAATTCGAAATCCGTTATTCGCAAAATTCGCAACTTTCCGTAAGAAAACGTAACTTTTTTCCTCGCAAGCCATAGCAAAAGTTCCTTTCGTTTTAGACCCTAGGTACACTTGGGATACTTCGTACCGACTTTGGTCCAATTTGAAAAGTCTGTTGACCCTATGAATGAGATCTAATTCGAAATCCGTTATTCGCAAAATTTGCAAATATCCGTATGAAAAACTTACTTTTTTCCTATGCGAATTATAGCAAATTTTCGTTTTAGACTCTACACACATGGAGTACACCATCGCTGGTTTGGTCCAATGTGAAAAGCTTTTTGACTCTATAAAACAGATCGACTTTAATGTTCGTTTTTCGCAAAATTCTCAAATTTCCCTATGAAAACGTAATTTTTTTCTAGCAAGCTAGAGCAAAAGTTTCTTTCGCTCTAGACTCTAGGTACACATGGAATACTTCACAATGGCTTTGGTCCAATTTGAAGGAGTTGTTGACAGTATGAAACAGATGTAATTTTAAAACTCGTTTTTCGCAAAATTTGCAAATTTCCGTATCAAAACCGAACCTTTTCCCCTAAGCAAGCTATAGTGAAAATTCTTTTTGTTTTATACTTTAGGACTCATGGGATACTCCGCACCGAGTTTGGTCCAATTTGAAGAAGTTTTTGACCCTATGAATCAGATCTATTTCTAAATCCGTTGTTCGCAAAAATCGTCGATTTCAGTAAGAAAACCGAACTTTTTCTCCTAGCAAGCTATAGCAAAAGTTCCTTTCGTTTTAGACCCTAGGTACACATGGGCTACTTTGTACCGACTTTGGTCCAACTTAAAAAGTCCGTTGAGCTAATGAAACAGATCTAATTCGAAATCCGTTATTCGCAAAATTCGCAACTTTCCGTAAGAAAACGTAACTTTTTTCCTCGCAAGCCATAGCAAAAGTTCCTTTCGTTTTAGACCCTAGGTACACTTGGGATACTTCGTACCGACTTTGGTCCAATTTGAAAAGTCTGTTGACCCTATGAATGATATCTAATTCGAAATCCGTTATTCGCAAAATTTGCAAATATCCGTATGAAAAACTTACTTTTTTCCTATGCGAGTTATAGCAAATTTTCGTTTTAGACTCTACACACATGGAGTACACCATCGCTGGTTTGGTCCAATGTGAAAAGCTTTTTGACTCTATAAAACAGATCGACTTTTAATGTTCGTTTTTCGCAAAATTCTCAAATTTCCCTATGAAAACGTAATTTTTTTCTAGCAAGCTAGAGCAAAAGTTTCTTTCGCTCTAGACTCTAGGTACACATGGGAGACTTCATAATGGCTTTGGTCCAATTTGAAGAAGTTGTTGACAGTATGAAACAGATGTAATTTTAAAACTCGTTTTTCGCAAAATTCGCAAATTTCCGTATGAAAACCGAACCTTTTCTCCTAAGCAAGCTATAGTAAAAATTCTTTTTGTTTTATACTTTTGGGACTCATGGGATACTCCGCACCGAGTTTGGACCAATTTGAAGAAGTTTTTGACCCTATGAATCAGATCTATTTCTAAATCTGTTATTCGCAAAATTCGTCAATTTCAGTAAGAAAACCGAACTCTTTCTCCTAGCAAGCTATAGCAAAAGTTCTTTTCGTTTTAGACCCTAGGTACACATGGGCTACTTTATACCGACTTTGCTCCAATTTAAAAAGTCCGTTGAGCTAATGAAACAGATCTAATTCGAAATCCGTTATTCGCAAAATTCGCAACTTTCCGTAAGAAAACGTAACTTTTTTCCTCGCAAGCCATAGCAAAAGTTCCTTTCGTTTTAGACCCTAGGTACACTTGGGATACTTCGTATCGACTTTGGTCCAATTTGAAAAGTCTGTTGACCCTATGAATGAGATCTAATTCGAAATCCGTTATTCGCAAAATTTGCAAATATCCATATGAAAAACTTACTTTTTTCCTATGCGAGTTATAGCAAATTTTCGTTTTAGACTCTACACACATGGAGTACACCATCGCTGGTTTGGTCCAATGTGAAAAGCTTTTTGACTCTATAAAACAGATCGACTTTTAATGTTCGTTTTTCGCAAAATTCTCAAATTTCCGTATGAAAACGTAATTTTTTTCTAGCAAGCTAGAGCAAAAGTTTCTTTCGCTCTAGACTCTAGGTACACATGGGAGACTTCATAATGGCTTTGGTCCAATTTGAAGAAGTTGTTGACAGTATGAAACAGATGTAATTTTAAAACTCGTTTTTCGCAAAATTCGCAAATTTCCGTATGAAAACCGAACCTTTTCTCCTAAGCAAGCTATAGTAAAAATTCTTTTTGTTTTATACTTTAGGGACTCATGGGATACTCCGCACCGAGTTTGGTCCAATTTGAAGAAGTTTTTGACCCTATGAATCAGATCTATTTCTAAATCTGTTATTCGCAAAATTCGTCTATTTCAGTAAGAAAACCAAACTCTTTCTCCTAGCAAGCTATAGCAAAAGTTCTTTTCGTTTTAGACCCTAGGTACACATGGGCTACTTTATACCGACTTTGCTCCAATTTAAAAAGTCCGTTGAGCTAATGAAACAGATCTAATTCGAAATCCGTTATTCGCAAAACTCGCAAATTTCCGTAAGAAAACGTAACTTTTTTCCTCGCAAGCCATAGCAAAAGTTCCTTTCGTTTTAGACCCTAGGTACACATGGGATACTTCGTACCGACTTTGGTCCAATTTGAAAAAGTCTGTTAACCCCATGAATGAGAGCTAATTCGAAATCCGTTATTCGCAAAATTTGCAAATATCCGTATGAAAAACTTACTTTTTTCCTATGCGAGTTATAGCAAATTTTCGTTTTAGACTCTACGCACATGGAGTACACCATAGCTGGTTTGGTCCAATGTGAAAAGCTTTTTGACTCTATAAAACAGATCGACTTTTAATGTTCGTTTTTCGCAAAATTCTCAAATTTCCGTATGAAAACGTAATTTTTTTCTAGCAAGCTAGAGCAAAAGTTTCTTTCGCTCTAGACTCTAGGTACACATGGGAGACTTCATAATGGCTTTGGTCCAATTTGAAGAAGTTGTTGACAGTATGAAACAGATGTAATTTTAAAACTCGTTTTTCGCAAAATTCGCAAATTTCCGTATGAAAACCGAACCTTTTCTCCTAAGCAAGCTATAGTAAAAATTCTTTTTGTTTTATACTTTAGGGACTCATGGGATACTCCGCACCGAGTTTGGTCCAATTTGAAGAAGTTTTTGACCCTATGAATCAGATCTATTTCTAAATCTGTTATTCGCAAAATTCGTCTATTTCAGTAAGAAAACCAAACTCTTTCTCCTAGCAAGCTATAGCAAAAGTTCTTTTCGTTTTAGACCCTAGGTACACATGGGCTACTTTATACCGACTTTGCTCTAATTTAAAAAGTCCGTTGAGCTAATGAAACAGATCTAATTCGAAATCCGTTATTCGCAAAACTCGCAAATTTCCGTAAGAAAACGTAACTTTTTTCCTCGCAAGCCATAGCAAAAGTTCCTTTCGTTTTAGACCCTAGGTACACATGGGATACTTCGTACCGACTTTGGTCCAATTTGAAAAAGTCTGTTAACCCCATGAATGAGAGCTAATTCGAAATCCGTTATTCGCAAAATTTGCAAATATCCGTATGAAAAACTTACTTTTTTCCTATGCGAGTTATAGCAAATTTTCGTTTTAGACTCTACGCACATGGAGTACACCATAGCTGGTTTGGTCCAATGTGAAAAGTTTTTTGACTCTATAAAACAGATTGACTTTCAATGTTCGTTTTTTGCAAAATTCTCAAATTTCCGTATGATAACGTAATTTTTTTCTAGCAAGCTAGAGCAAAGGTTTTTTTTCGCTCTAGACTCTAGGAATACATGGGATACTTCATAAGGGCTTTGGTCCCAGTTGAAGAAGTTGTTGACATTGTGAAACAGATGTAATTTTAAAACTCGTTTTTCGCAATATTGACAAATTTTCGTATCGAAACTGAAACTTTTCTCCTAAGCAAGCTAGAGCAAAAATTCAATTGTTTTATACATCAGGGACTCATGGGATACTCCGCTGCGAGTTTGGGCCAATTTGAAGAGGTTTTTGACCGTATGAAAAAGTCATAATTTTAAATTTCGTTATTCTTATAATTCTCGAAACTCCGTCTGAGAACGTAACTTGTTTTCCTCGCAAGCTTTAGCTTTTCGTTTTTTTAGACTCTAGGTACACATGGGATACTGGATACCGACTTTGGTCCAATTTGAAGAAATTTTGGACACTACTCCATACCGACTTTGGTTCAGATTGAAGAATTTTTTGACCCTATGAATGAGATCTAATTCGAAATCCATTATTCACAAAATTCGCAACTTTTCGTAAGAAAACCCAACTTTTTTTCCTAGCAAGCTATAGCAAAAGTTCCTTTCGATTTAGACCCTAGGTACATATGGGATACTTCATACCGACTTTGGTCCAATTTGAAGAAGTTTTTGACACTACTCCATACCGACTTTGGTTCAGATTGAAGAATTTTTTGACCCTATGAATGAGATCTAATTCAAAATCCGTTATTCACAAATTTCGCAACTTTTCGTAAGAAAACCTAACTTTTTTTCCTACCAAGCTATAGCAAAAGTTCCTTTGGTTTTAGACCCTAGGTACACATCGGATACTTCATATTGGTTTTGGTCAAATTTGAAGAAGTTTTTGACCCTACTCCATACCGAATTTGGTCCAATTTGAAGAATTTTTTGACCCTATGAATGAGATATAATTCGAAATCCGTTATTCACAAAATTCGCAAATTTCCGTAAGAAAACCCAACTTTTTTTCCTAGTAAGCTATAGCAAAAGTTCCTTTCATTTTAGACCCTGGGTATACATGGGATACTTCATACAGACTTCAAAGTCCAATTTTAAAATTCCAATTTAAAAAATTTGTTGAGCTCATGAAATCGTTTATCGCAAAATTTGCAAATATCCGTATGAAAAACTTAATTTTTTCCTATGCAAGTTATAGCAGAATATCGATTTAAACTCTAGACACACATGGAATACACCATAGCTAGATTGGTCCAATGTGAAGAGGTTTTTGACTCTATAAAACAGATCGAATTTTAATATTCGTTATTCGCTAGTTTCTCAAATTTCCGTATGAAAACTTAACTTTTTTCCCTCGCAGGCTACAGCAAACGTTTCTTTTTAGACTCTGGGTACACATGGGATACTCCATGCCGACTTTTTTCCAATTTTAAGAATTTTTTGTCCCTACTCCATACCGACTTTGGTCCAATTTGAAGAATTTGTTGACCCTATGAATCAGATCTAATTCGAAATCCGTTATTCGCAAAATTCGCCAATTTCCCTAAAAAACCGAACAGTTTCATTTAGCAAGCCATAGCGAAAGTTTATTTCGCTCTAGACTCTAGTTACACATTGGATACTTCATAAGGGCTTTGGTCCAAGTTAAAGAAGTTGTTGACAGTAAGAAATAGATCTAATTTTTAAAACTCGTTTTTCGCAAAATTCGCAAATTTCCGTATCAAAACCGAACCTTTTCTCCTAAGCAAGCTATAGCAAAAACTCTTTTTGTTTTAAACTTTTGGGACTCATGGGGAACTCCGCACCGAGTTTGGTCCAATTTAGAGAGGTTTTTTACCCTATGAAAAAGACATAATACTAAAATTCGTTATTCGCAAAATTCTCAAAATTCCGTATGAAAACGTAACTTTTTTTCCTCGCAAGATATAGCAAACGTTCCTCTTTTTAGACTCTAGGCATACATGTAAAACCCATACCGACTTTGCTTCAATTTGAAGAAGTTTTTGACCCTTTGAATCAGATCTAATTCAAAATCCGTTATTCGCAAAATACGCAAATTTCCGTAAGAAAACCGAACTTTTTTCCTATCAAGCTATAGCAAACGCTCCTTTTGTTTTAGACACTAGGTACTAATGGGATACTCCATACCGACTCTGGTCCAATTTAAAGAAGTTTTTGACCCTATGAATCAGATCTAATTCGAAATCCGGTATTCGCAAAATACGAAAAATTCCGTACGAAAACCGAACTTTTTTTCCTAGCAAGCTATAGCAAACGCTCCTTTTGTTTTAGACACTAGGTACTAATGGGATACTCCATACCGACTCTGGTCCAATTTAAAGAAGTTTTGGATCCTACTCCATACCGACTTTTGTCCAATTTGAAGAAGTTTTCGACCCTATGAATGAGATCTAATTCGAAATCCGTTATTCGCAAAATACGCAAATTTCCGTAAGAAAACCGAACTATTTTCCTAGCAAGCTATAGCAAGAGTTCCTTTCGTTTCAGACCCTAGGTACACATGGGATACTTCATACCGACTTTGATCCAATTTGAAAAAGTTGTTGAGCCTATGAAACAGATCTAATTTCGAAAATCGTTAATCGCAAAATTTGCAAATATCCGTTTGAAAACCTTTCTATTTTCCTAAGCAAGTTATAGCAAAAATTCGTTGCAGACTCTAGACAAACATGGGATACACCATAGCGAGTTTGGTCTAATTTGAATAAGTTTTTGACTCTATAAAAAAAATCAAATTTTAAAATTCGTTTTTCGCAAAAATCGCAAATTTCCGTATGAAGACCGAAAAATTTTCTAAGGCAAGCTGTAGCAAAAATTCATTTTGTTTAAGACTCTAGGTACACATGGGATACTACATACCGACTTTGGAACAATTTGAAGAATTTTTTGACACTATGAAACAGATCTAATTTTAAATTTCGTTCAACGCAAAATTCGCAATTTTCCGTATGAAAACCTAACTTTTTTCCTATGCAAGCTATAGCAAAAGTTCAGTTTGACTTAGATTCTAGGTACACATGGGATACTCCATGCAAATTTTAATCCAAATTGAAGAAGTTTTTGACCCCATGAAACAGATCTTATATTAATATTCGTTATTTGCAAAATTCGCAACTTTGCGTATGAAAACCTAAATTTTCCTCGGAAAGCGATAGCAAAATTCTTTTTGTTTAGACTCTAGGTACGCATGGGATACTCCAAGCTGAGCGTGGCCCAATTTGAAGGAGTCTTTGACGCTATGAAAGGGGTCTTTTTTTCAAAATCGTAGCTGGAGAAAATCGCAAATTACCGTATAAAACCACCTAGGAAATCTTTTTTTCCTAGGAAATCTGTAGCAAAAATTCTTTTTGTTTTTAGACTTTGGGTACACATGGGATACTCCAGGCCGTAGTTGGTACAATTTAAATTTTTTTTCACCCTATGAAATTGACCTATTTCTTAGAGTTCGTATTCGAAAAATGGGCAAATTTCCGTATGAAAACCAAACTTTCTTCCATGGCATGCTATAGCAAAACTCCTTTGTGTTAGATTCTAGTCACACATCTAAACTTGTAGCAGTTGAATTTACAGTTTTTAACCGAATGAAAAAGACCTATTTTAAAATAATCGTTATTCGCAAAAGTGTATCGGCTCAATTTTGTTTTGACCTATGCCCCCCTCCCCTCAGGCAGCGTAGAGGGCTAACATCTTTTATGCGCACAGGCTTACTAAATATATTTTTTTGAATATTAACGTGGTATTTAACAACATAAATTATAATGGCGGCAAAAAAAACACCGGGGTTGCAGTTTAGGTCCGTGATTTCAACTAAATAGTGTGAGATAAGTATTAGTCAATAGACGTCGCTAATCTCATAATCTGTTCTGTTAACCAAAACGTCAATTCAATCTTTCACGCTCTCTCTCTCTCTTTAAAACTTGCGTTTTTAAAAACATAGCATTTGTTTCTGTTTCTCAGTGGGGCAAGAGATAATGTTTGCTTTGAGCTATAATATGAATTTTATTATTTAAAAAAATGATATTTTCTGTTTGCGCCCCCAGAACGTTATTCACCACGAGTACATTAAACACACCCTAGTACGTTCTTCAACCTCAGTTACAGAGCAGTTGTCATTACATTAAGTAAATCATTATATAAAACAGGGTGAGTTGGGAGGTGTGTCTGGGGAGGTGCAAAGTGTATGCACACACTACGCTGCGGAAAATTTACAAACATCGTCCTCGCAATCTAGAACATGATGTACGGAAGCCAATACGCTCATGTTTTGCTGGATGAAGATTTCAAAAGCTGATCTTTTGCCTATAAGCTGATCTTATATCCATCAACTTTGAATTGCTTTCAAAAACAAAAAGGCATTCATTTAATCTGAAAATACATATAATAATATCGTAATAAGCTCTTTTACAAAATGCCCTTATTTGGTTCTGACATATTAGAGCGTCAATTAGAGCTTCGCAACGATGTAACCTATTTCATAAAAATCCACTTGTAGCCCCTACTGGCTCCCTGCAACATTCATCCTTCTACTGAATCACCCCTTTCATCCGATGCCCACTTTTGAAACTACCACCACCACTTTCAACACTCATTTCCCTCTCGCCAAACCCTTCTTCAACTCTCTATATGACACCACTTTCAATTCTCCATCTTTATAATTGCTTACCTCGAGAAAGGGCGGGCGCATGCACTCACAGCATCCGTGCCGTCACTTGACCTGGCAGCGAGCGCATAACCAAGTCACGTGATTGGCTCACTTTCAAAAAAGTTTGGAAAATCAAAAAATTGAGACATGAAATTAAACGGAAACTTTGTGACTCTTATATATTCGTAAAGAGTATTTAATGAGCATGATAATGATAGCATAAACTTGTAATATAGATTTAAATAGAAAAAGTTATTAAACTTGGCAACTTTGAAAAAATGAAAATTGTGCAAAAGTCGACCCTGATAATGGTCACTAACTTGCTCTCGGATTCTCTTCTTTGGCCATACTTTGAAATGTTTATATAGTCGCAGGGAGCGTGAGTTGTAGTTAATTTTGATACCAAAAATTTGTATGTTTTGAGCTTTTAATTGGGAGAATATACTCGAAGTTCTATTAAAATGACATCCTTTTGCCCCAAAATCCACAGTTCTTTGAACATTTTTGATACGAATTGAAAAATTAAAAAAATTTCTTAATATTTGCAAAAATTACACTATCACGGCATTAAAATGAGGTATCATAAATCTAACTCGTATCTTTCAAAAATTTATCACGGAATTCGACTTTTTATTCACTAGTTCGACAGTTTTTTTGAAAATTTTGTATATAAAGGAGCATATTGGCAAATAATTCTTCAAAAATTCAAATAGTACAGTACCCGCGCATTTGTTTGAGCATTTATACTCTTTCTAACTCGAGTTTTTCAAAAATTTAGCGAAAAAAAACAGTTTTGATGAAGTTCAAAATTTTCTTCACCTAATTCGACAGCTCTTTGATTATTTCGTATACAAATCAGCGTTTTGGCAATTATTTCTACTCATTTTTAAAAAGTACACTATCACGGCAGCAGAGTGGAATAATATAGACTTTCTCAGACGTATTTTTTCAAAAGTTTTGGCAATTGTTTTCAAGAAGTTCGACATTTTCTTCCCTTAATTCGACGGTTTTTTGACATTTTTGTACACAAATCAGCGTATTGGCAATTATTTCTATACAAATTCAACAATTATATTTTAACGGCCAAAAATTAGGTGATTAATTACTTTCTATTTTGTCTTTTTCAAAAACTTATTCACGAAGATTTTTCATGAAGTTGGATATTACCTTCACCTAAATCCACCATTCAAGGAAAATTTTATTCAAAAATCAACGTATTGGCTGTTATCTCTACACAATTCTAAAAATTAACAATCACGGCAGCCGAACGTGCTCGCATACACTTTGTGATCTTATCTTTTCAAAAGGCTATCGAACAAATTATTCTTTAAAGATCGGGAATTGAACGCAGCTTTGAATATGGTAACATCATTATTTAACAGGTTTTTTTCACTAAAAACAGTACGTTTGTAACAATAAAGAGAAACTGCGAAAAAAAAATCAATTGGTAGAAAAAATAATTTAGCAAAAACACTGGTCGATGGTACTGCTGCTGTGCGCTGCGTTGCGTTGCGCAGCAGTTCCTCGGGTTGAACCGGCCGCTTGTCAAGTGTACCGTCTACTTCATCCCGTTGAACAATTTGGCAGGTAATTTTGGCATCACTGGAACTGTCTGGCATTTTCTGTAATGTTCATTTGCCTTAAGATCAGCCTTATAGCGGCTTACTCCTATGCGATGCCAAAAAAGGATTCTCTGAGAATGTGATTGAATTGGTAGCAGCATTTCTATGACTCAACGAAAAACCAACAGTTTTGACTATTCTTATTTACTAAAGTTTGACCGAAAAGCCCCAAAATTTTTCTTCTAGAGAGGCTAGACCAAAAAAATGGGTTTCCTACTGCGTATTTGTTTCAATTGGAACAACTCAAACTGGCAAACTTAGTTAAAAAAATTGTTCGAATGCTCGCTTACTTGAAACTATAAAGAGATGCGAGCCTGACTTTTTTTATTGAGAAGCTAGAACAGCAGTGTTGTGTGTTTCAAGTTTTTCATACATACGGAAATTATGATGGCTTGGATATGATCTAAACAACACCGTGATCTGATAAAAATAGACTGCTTTTTGGAATTCTTTTTGGCTACTTACAAACCCAGAAAGGTGAAATTCTGAATTCTTTCAGAGTAAATTGAAAACGCTTCACTTTATTTCATCCCATAACTGAAGCATCACTAACACTGAGCTTCGTTTTACTCCGACTACCCCCTTCAGAGAAGTTTGAAATATATCTTTGTTGTTTTGTTGAATTGTGAATTTATTTGAATCACAACTTCTTCACCAGATTAGAAAACGCTATTGTTTAATTTTAATGTTTGTTTATTTACGACTAAGAAGGGAAAAAAGCTAAGCATTAGAGCAGCTGGACAAAAACCGTTTATGTGTCTTATGCTATAATTTTCTAGGACATAATATACGAAAAGCTTGTTTTATTTCCAGTAGATACTTGAATCGATGAAATTACTTCTTTTTCAAAACTAGTTTTCGAATATTCCTTCAGTTGAATTAAACAGAGACGCAAACTTGAATTTTTTCTTAGTCAGTTTTTTTACCTTCGAGCTTAGACGAAAACTCGTGATATTTTTAATCAAAACATTAGGCAATCTTTGACTATGAGAACGAGAATCCAATGTTCTCCTAGAGAAATTAAGCTTAAAAAATGGCTTTTGAAACTCTTCATACAAAGGGGACCTCCGAGTTGTTTTCTACTCCAACTGCTGCATGGCCCAAGAAAAACAGAGTTTCTTGAATTATTTTCCCTTATTTTTTGCTTATTTAAACTTAAACTAAACGAAATTCAATTTTTTTTTCTGCAGCAGTCTCGAAATATTGTAATTGCAGTCTGAGTTATAAAGTACAAAAACATCCGAAGCTGCATCTCGAGTCTGTCGGAAAGCAAAGTCTGCTCCCCGACAAAAGATCCGTGTTAATGTCAATGCAATCGATAATTCGGTTTGTGCAACTGCAACAGACAGTACATTCAACGATTTCATTGGTTTTACCTACAAGCCTGAATGTGGATCTGACTATGATAGTTCAGATGTTAACATGGTTCCCAGTATTGCAGTTACAACTTTACAAACTCAATCTCAGTTTGCAACTCTCAAGATTGGTCATACAGATGTGGATTTCTCATTGATTCAGGTAGTGTTCGTAGCATCTTGTACATGTCTTTAACAAACCTAATAAATGAAAAACTGTCGACAGCCTGACGGCTAAAAACAACAACCGCTACAGAATTAAAAACTTTTGTCACTGGACCCAAGTCCGTGATTGAAATGATACAAAATTGAGCACCAAGTAATGGCTGACGTATCGCGGATGCGGAGTTTGTGGCAATGCTCGACGGACTAAAAAGGCTAATTGGTCGCGATTTTTTCGTAGCCTTTTGAATCTCTGTCACTCAAACTCTAAATTTCACTGAACGGAGTATGGTAAACAACATTAAAATACGATGTCAATTCAAAAATTCATTAACAAAACAAACACCACAGTTTATTTCAGCGCAAATCTTAACATATTTATTTCGAATTCACCTCATATTTTATATTTACCTATTTTTAGCGGTGAAACTTCAACGCTTGTGTGTGTGCGTGTGTTTGTGTGTGTGTGTGTGTGTGTGTGTGTGTGTGTGTGTGTGTGTGTGTGTGTGTGTGGTTGTTGGGGGGGTGGCAACCGGAGTGTGTGTGTGTGTTTGTGTGTGTGTGTGTACGTGTTTTCGGTGGGGGTCAAGCGATGGGGGTAGGGTTGAGAAGGCTAGATGAGAGGGGAGTTCAAGTCGACAGGTGGAGGAGGTTGGACGATCGGAGTTTCGGGGGGGGGGGGATTGGAGGAGAGGGTTGATGGGGGGCTGATGGTGGCAATTTTGACTGTTTTGATCAGTGGTCAATTGGGGTATGCTCTCGATTGAATCGGATCAGAGTTTACTCGCGTCTGAAATTGGGTCTGATTGCCGTCTGATTAAGGTCTGGGAATCTGAATTTGAGTCTGGACTATGGTCTGGCTAATCTGATCAAGGGTAATTTCGGTCCTGAATGTCTGATCAGAGATAGTTTCGGTCTGGAAAGTCTGCTCAGAAGAAAATTTGGGTCTGGACCTCAACCTGGCTATCACGATGAGCTCTTCATATGAGCTGAGGAATTTAACAGAAACGAGTGTAATGCTTAAACAAACTAAGAGACATCGACTATTTTATTCAACAAACATTGCTCAAAGAAACAGATTGGTAGAGTTATTAAGATCAAATGAATAGAATGATGTAGCTTTTTCGACTAAGTAAATGATGGAATTTTTTATTGTTGCTTAGGGTCATTTCGATTGATTGATATAGGAATACAGATTACGAGACAGTTCCCTTGTCCGTAGAGTTTTCAACAACAATTGCGCTGACTTGTGGTAGTTTGAGACACAGTCGTCGTATTTTATATTAGCATTAAAAATTTTTATTTTAGTATAGCCTAATACAACCTTTTGTTTAATAGTGTAAACTGATAAAATAAACTTGCCCTTGTCGCCATATACCACAATGTAAGGCTCCTTCTTCCATGTATTAAGATTTTTTTCGTGGAATTATAGTTCCGCTGACTCGTAATGTAAGAAACGGAATCAAATTAGCGTCAAACTATCGATGTCAAGATGCAGTTAACGTGAAACTTTTTGAAGGAATGCCTTATAGTTTTTCTCTGTTGAATACTTTCAGTTGAAAGAAAACAAACGTAGAAAGTACTTTCCCAAAAAGCTCCCAGAACATTACTTAAATTAAAGAGTTAAAAAAAGAACTACATGTCTAATATAAATACTTTATTGGTTCTCTTTCAAACAAGTTTTTTTTCAGACTGAGAATTTTTTTTAGTGAATTCTACAAGAAAGTTTGTTCACTCTGCAAATCAACCCCCTAAATAGTACATCCCAATTCTAGTCTAGACTTTCAATTGAAATTATAAAAAAAGAAAGACCTAATAATTCCTGTTTTGTGTGTGTTTGTGTGTCTGTGGGGGCGGGGGGGGGGGGGGGGGTTTCGGGCGACGGGTGGGGGGGATATTGAATTAAAAGGACCCTTGTTGAGGCTAATTTTTTCCATAATTCCCTCCAGCTGAGACTAATTTTTTCCATAATTCCCTCCAGCCAAACTCTTTTCATTAACAAAAATGAACCAAACTAAGAAACTCTGTCACACCTGGGTTTGATTTCGTGACCTTCTCAGTGGTTAACAAATTTCGTCTTATGTCTTTATTTCTTTTAGGAAATGAAAAACAGGACATTGAAACAGTTGCGACTGCCAATTGAGGACTTTTTTCATTGTCCAGCCGAATTCCAGGACACGTTCTATTGTCTGGCCGAATTCGAGGACGATTGTTTTAGTTCAAGCCAAAGTCGGAAACAACACACAAAGATCAAACCAATAACTTCTAGATCAAAAAATGTCCAGGAAAGTCTTTTCATGCCGTATACAGGTCGATGACGACGGAGTTTTAACGATTATTTTAAGATAAAGACTCAGAGTATAAGATTGCATAATCCTTCATAAACATACCAAACTTGGAAGTGACCTCATCACTGTTTGATTTTGATCTGATTCCCACCAATACATCTGTATTGTTTAGCCAAAAGTTGTCATCCAGGGCTTTCAGTGTGGCAATACAAAACTTAAACAGGCTCTGAAACAGATAAAGAGCGATAGATAAAGGGCCAGGCTGCAATCGCAATTTGAAACAATCCAATTAAAAATGTCCAACTTTGAGACATCCCATCTGCTCCCGGGTCGGACTGTTATCAGAAAACTGTCTAAAAGATCTGCTTAATACGCTTAAGTTTTTTCAGAACTGTTCTCAGTAACGACATTTTTTAGCAATTAATTTCTTACAGTAATGCAATACAGTACACCACTCAGATTAATTCATAATTCCAAAATTCTTTCAGAGCTCACAACTTTCAGAACATTTTTTTTCATAATTTGAGCGGGTTCCTTACATAAAATAAGAATAATAATAATAATAATAATAATAATAATAATAATAATAATAATAATAATAATAATAATAATAATAATAATAATAATAATAATAATAATAATAATTAATAAATAATAATAATAATAAAAATAATAATAATAATAATAAAAAAAAGAATAATAATAAAAATAATTGTGATCCGATAGTTCAGTTTGTAATGCTGAAGTTCCGTATGGGGTATAATTTGTAATTACGCTTTGCGTATTGTGTGATAAGTCTCCACGAGGAGTAAGTCTGATGCTTACTTCTGATCTATTAATTACTCCCGGCGACGTTGTCTCCGTATGGAGTTGTTCTATTGATGGATACGAGATCTCTATTTTGGAATGTATAATAGTTGTGAACAACTATACTATATGAGCCTGCTGAATATCTAGATAAAAGAATTCACGCTTTAACACTTCAATTGTCTGGCCACGAACACGACCGTTTCTTAGCGTGTTTATTTTCGTCTGCAATAACTTTAACGTGTGACTCATTGTCACTTTGCCTGACCTGTCTAGCAGGCGTTGAAATGAACGTTAACAACACTTTCTCCGCTTGAATATTATGAATATGTACAATGCATTAGTTATATAACATATGATATATCAGAGTTTATAAAATAATACTTCTAAAACTTGGTTTCGATACTAGTGAACAGTCTCTGTATGTCACATCCCCCTCCCCGATAAAATTTCATGACTATGAAAATTTATTTAGTTCGATGATGTCTTCTTTGTTAAGGTCTGAGATGGAGTCAGAACGTATTGATGATGGGGATGTGCGATAGATTGACGAATTGGGTGGACTTCTGATGGGGTCTGTTTGGCTGTTTTGTTGTAATGATGTTCCCTGTGTCTCGGGTTTTGTCCGTTTTGTTTTCCGGTTCCTTTTGGAGTGCTGCTTGTGATGACTTTGGAACTATTTGATCGCAATCCATGTTTGAGTTGTTTTGGGATGAATTGGATGAGTCTAAATATATTATATCTGGTTTCTTGATTGAGATAATAGCGCTATAATCAATTCGCGACTGGTCTGCTTGGGATGTGTCTGTAGGACTGTTGATGTTTCATTTGATCTTTTTCATTGCATTGTCTATGCGTTTGATGCTTCGGGATAAGTCGTCTTGGATAGTTCCGAATACGTTTCGTTCTCCGCATGGAGCTGGTGTTGTGCTACTGGTGATGGGTGGACTTTCGGGACTTGTTACCATTAAATCCGAGGGATCGTTACTGATATGTATCACGTGTTGAGGCTGTCCTGGTTCTTCGGAGTCAATTAGGTGTGTTTGGATGCTGTTCGGTGGTGGTACGTCAACATTGAATATAAGGAACGATCTGTTTGAGACTTCTGATTCGTCCTGTGATTGTTGTGTTTGGTTACGGCTGGTAGGTGGTTGCACTTGTGACAGATTTGCTGATTCCAATAGGGCAGCTTGTTGTGCTTTATGGTTGAAGCTTAGTTTCGGTGTGCTTTGTTTGAGCTTCTTTTTTGTAGTCCCGGCAGGAGTTTTATGAACGCGGGGTTTGTGTTCTTGTTGTCGACGTTGGTTTTTGGTGGCGAGTTTGACTAGTTTCTCTTTGACCACTTTGTTTCAACTTTTGCTTTCCGGTTGAGGGTTGTTTTCTTCGTTGGGGTTTGTTTTGGTTTCGGTTCTGTTGACTGTTGCTGTTGTGTGTGAGATGATGATGGTCCTTGAGGGAAACTTGTTCTCGCTGTAAGTTTGGCTGCTTTTTTTTCTTCTAAACAGAACTTACGTATTTTTTCCTTTGTTTCTCTTATGTTCCCCTACGGTTCAACATGCTACCATATGAATTAAGCCGGGTTTTGGTTCCGCTGGTGGAAGTGGTTTTGTTTCTGTAGCTATTGCTATATCGTTTTGTCTTATTACTGTGTTTTTTCTTCTTGGTGTGTCTATAGTTATCGTGTGTGGAGAGTAGCCTGTTATGGTACCGTCTGGTATAATACTCCATTGGGGTGCAAGCGTTGGTCTTGGTTCCTTATTTTTTCGCATGATTGTTTTTCGTGCTACATTTTTCTTATTATAAATTGTTTTTGTGGTTTTGTCTCCGATGGAGAAGTGAAGTTCGGAAGGTGATATCTTACGTGGTTTCGTTAGTGAGAGTGTATGTTCTCAGAATCATCCGAATCTATCTCCAGAGGAGTTGTTGTTACCGTGGGAGGGCAAGAGGAGTATTGAATGTCTAGTTCTTCCTCTGATGGACCGTCTCGCCTCCACATCTCTTCTTGGGTCAGTACGTTGTGGCGGAGCACCTTCTTGTCTAAACAGCGCATTTTGAGTTTGTTGTAATTTAGATTTTTTGAAGATGGTTTGGTTAGTATATTCGACAATTCGGTGATTGGTTTTCTACCGAAGTGTGCTTCGAATGGTGTTGTTTTTGTTGTTCTATTAGGAATTAGTCCAATGTTTTCTATTATATTTGCTAATCTAGAGCTCAATGTTTTGTTACTCCAATCGGGGTCTATGCCGAGTACAGCTAGTCTGCGTTTTATTGTTTGAATTAAGCGTTTGACCATGCCTGTTCCTCTGTGATCTCCAGCTGGAGCCAAGATTTGTTTTATGTTTTTGTTTTTACAAAATATTTCAAATTCTTTTGCTTTGAATGCTTGGGCTTGGTCGCGTCTTATTGACCGTGGTATTCCGTGTTGTATACAATATCTCTCTAAATAGTCTATTACTGTTTCAGTATCATAATTATGTAATGTTTCTGCATGAGGACATCTAGATAGTCTATCTACTGTTACTAAGATGTAATTGTTTTGTGTGTTTTCTTTATACGGGATTGGACCTGCGAAGTCCATTTGTATTTCCTGGTTCGGTTCGACTAGCGGTGGAAGTAGGCCTAGGTTATTTTTTGATAGAAGTGCTTTTAGGTTTTTACCTTTGTCTATGCAATGTCGACAGCCTTGTGCTTTAGACGTGATATCCGAGTGGATGTGAGGCCACCAGACTGGTTTGGCCAATGATAACATGCCTGCTTGGCCTGGGTGTTTTCGATTAATTGCATCCATTACCATGAATTTTAATTTGTTCGGGATAACTAATCGGTTGTCATAAACTAGACAGTTTGAAGGGGAAACAAATAAATCTCGTCGTATACGGTAATAAACAGGGTTCACTTTCTTTAGATCTTCCCAGTTTTTTGCGAGTACTAAATCTATGATTGGTTTTAGTTCTTTGCTTGAGGCTTCGGCTATAAATTCCTCATTGAATACTTTATTTAAATTTTCTCGATAAGCTGGGGTAGGGATTTCCGCTTGGGCTGTAAATAATTCTTGATGTTTTGAGGGATCTATTGGGTCTAAGCCGCGTCCTTTATTCGAATGGCCATCTGTTTGTGTGGTTGAATTTACTAAATTTGTGGGTTTGGTTAGTTTCTGTCTCCATTTGGAGTTTTTTGTTGGGGACACGTGGACATTTTAGAATAGGAATGGAATATGTTTCTTTATTTGGGTTATTTCGCGTTGTTATGGCGACTATTTCGGGATTAATACCGTTTGCTAAAATTGTTTGAACTTTTTGTGAATTATATTTTGAAGAGATTATTAATTTGGAATGAAATGAGTGCGACTGCAATCTGTGTGTATTAAGGCTAAAAGCATTGTTTTGATCGCTGTGTGTTTGGTTGCGATATATGACGTCATTAGCGTAGATTTGTTTTGCGTCTGAGCTATGCGCGTTTACTCCATTTGGAGTTATGTCGCTCTTAATTAGATTGAATTTGATTTCTTCTTTTGCGTTTATTACAAAGTTTTTGTCTTCTGTGTTTGGACTAGGTGCTAATCCTGATGGATTTCTGCTTTAATAATCAGCGAAACTCATATTTTTGCCAGGGACATGTTCAACTGTAAAGAGTAATGGGAGTAGACGATCTACCCAGCGTGTTAATCTACCTTGATAGGTTTTATTTCCCCTGTTTTCTTTCAGTGCTGAGAGTAGCGCTTGATGATCCGTTTGGAGTAAGAATTGTGAGCCGTAAAGATAATATTTGAAATGTTCTAAAGACCATACGACTGCTAGTAATTCTAGTTCATTAGTTCTGTATCTTTCTTCTAGTTTATTTAGAAATCTGCTTGCGTATGCTACGGGTTTCCATGTGTTTTTGTGTTTTTGTTCTAAACAAGCTCCGAGTACTTTTTTGCTTGCGTCGCAACGGACTCGTGTTTGTTTGTTTGTGTCGAAATGTCTGTTTTCGGTAATGCTTTGAATTTGAGCTTTTATTTTGTTAAACGCCTCCGTATGGGTGTCGCTCCAGTCGAGTTTGTTTTGCGATTTTGTGTTTGCCTTTGATAGAAGTGGACGTAGTGGTTCGGATATATGTGCAAGGTTGGTTAGGAATTTTATGAGATGATGTATACAACCCATAAATGATCGCAGTTGTTTCAGAGTTTTTGGTGTCTCTAATTTTAGTATCGCCTCGCATTTGGGTTTTGTTGGGGTTACTCCATTTGGAGTTAATTTAAATCCTAGCCATACTATGTCTTCTTTTGCGAATTCGCATTTTTGTAAATTTATCGCTAAATTTTCGTCATTTAGTTTTTTTCAGTATTTTGTCAAGTTCGTTTTCGTGTTCTTGTAGGTTTCCTTTGGTTACGACGAGTATGTCGTCTAGGAATGCAAATTTTGATGTAACGTTTTGTTTTGTTTTGTCTATTGTTTTTTGGAATGTTGCCGGCATATCTGTAAGTCAATAGAATCCGTTGATAAATCGGTATGTACCTTTTGCTCGGCCTCCTAGTATATTAAAAATACAGTTTTTTTTGTATGTTTTCGTCCAGTGGTATTTGACTATATGCAGACTTTAGATCGATTTTTTGAGAAGAAATATTTTCCGAAATATTAGGTGGTCAATGCTTTGCATTTTGTATTTGTTTTTATGGATGGCGTCGTTTAGTTTTTTCGAGTCTAGGGCTATCTTGACGCTTTTGTCTTTTTCCCTGTGATTACCACAGGGCTTATAAATAGGTCGTCTGGACATTTTTCTAATTTTATTATTTGTCCATCGTCGATTAATTTATTCAGTTCGAATTCCACTTTGTCCAATAGTTGAAGTGGGACTCTTCGGCCCTTGTGTTGGGATGGAGTATAGTTTTGTCTGAATAATGATTTGGCAATATTGTTCTTTGATCGACCTAATCGTGTACACAAATGTGGATATTTTTGGAATATCCACATAATGATGTTTTTCTCTGTTTGAATATTTAAAATAGTGTGAACTTGCTTACCATGAGGTTTCTCTGCTTTCAATGTAATTCCAAGTTTGGCCAGTACATCTCGTCCCATGATGTTGTTCGTTTTGTTGTCAACAACTAGTATCTTGCAGCTTTTGGCGTTCCACGATCCAGATTTTAGCGGAGTACTCCTTTGTGGAGTACTCCTTTGATTGCCTTGTCGTTGTTGTTAAAGCATCGGTATTTTGTTTCCTCATTGTATGGATGTATTTCTGCATTGTCGATTTTGTTTGTGAGTTCTAATGCTTTTTGTGTGTTAATAAATGAACGGGGGGAACCTGTATCTACTAGCCACTGGATTTTTCCTGCCTTCGTAGTCGTTTCGACCCAGAACTCCCCGTTTGTGTACTTGTTTATTTGATCATTCTTTTATGGATTAAACTCCGTTGGGCGGATTAATTTTATGTTCGCCCAGTCTTCGTGGAGTTCTTTGATGTAGAGGGCCGCTTCTGCGTCTACACTTTCCTCTGTTGAGTCCTCTTGATTGTTTTCGGGTTTCACATGTCTGACTCTTCTTGATTGGGGCGTTGCGTACTGGCCTGGTGTTGTTAGCTGTTGTTTGCGTGGTGCTCTTCTTTCTGGCATTTTCGCTGTGCATCGGGAGGCGAAGTGTCCTACCTTTTTGCAAATATTGCACTGCGTGTTCTTTGCTGGACATATTTGTAAATGTGCCATACTGAAAGGGTTTCCGCATTTTCTGCATGGAGTTATTTTTTGATTTTGTACATTTTGATTTTGTACGTGTATATTGTTTCTTTCTTTGTTCTGTCTTACGTAAGATACTGTGTTCTAGTTGTAATGTGCTTTTGTATCTCTTGTTGATTGGCTAGTCTTCTTTCTCTGTTGACGGCGAAGTTGACGACTTGCTGGGCCATTCATACTTCCGATAACAACTCCATTTGGATGTTGGAACTTTGCATGTTCGATATGAACAAGTCTTTGACGAGATCCTCTTCGAGGTGTTCTAGCTTTGCGTGTGATCCGAGTTCTCGGAGTCTACTATAAAAAGTCTCCAGTGATTCGTTGCTCTGTTGGAGGGCTCGAAAGAACTGGAATCTGTCAAAGGTTAGGTTCCTAGGTCGAGTAAATGTTAACTAAAGTTCATGTACCAACTCGTTGGTTGTACAGCGCTCTATCCTTGTATGTGGGTTTCTTTGGTGGTAGGTTCTGCAACCCTCTGTGCCCAACGAAAGATAGATAAGTCTTCTGACCTTTAGGTCTGCTTCGTCCCAGGGAGTGCGATCTATCATAGGTCCCTTGTATTCTATCTGCTTACATTCGTTCTCCCAATCTACCTTCCTTTTTTCGTTTCTTTGCTCCCTCTGGCGTTCTTCATCTTCTGGTTCGCCTTCAAACGGCTCCTCGTAGGTTGGTAGAGTTGGGTAGAACAATTCTGCTCTTGTTGGCTTTAGTCTTAGTAGTTTGTCTACTACAGATTGTCTCTGGCCATGATGGCCATTTTGAGGGTCCCGAACCAGGTGCTCCATTCGGAGGGTGGTTTCGCGCCTGATTCCCAGAAAACCGGTGTTCCTAGGGGTGTTTTAGGCGTTGCTGACTGCGCCATGTGATCCGATAGTTCAGTTTGTAATGCTGAAGTTCCGTATGGTGTATAATTTGTAATTACGCTTTGCGTATTGTGTGATAAGTCTCCACGAGGAGTAGGTCTGATGCTTACTTCTGATCTATTATTTACTCCCGTTGACCTTCTCTCCGTATGGAGTTGTTCTATTGATGGATACGAGATCTCTATTTTGAAATGTATAATAGTTCTGAACAACAATACTATATGAGCCTGCTGAATATCTAGATAAATGAATTCACGCTTTAACAGGAGTATCCTGTGTGTAGGAGTCAGTAACTAAGCCTTAAACTATCTACGTATAAACACTTTATATGTTATTTAAATACTGTCTTTGTAAATAAGTACCAATTGGTGTTAGTTGCTCTTTTGCAGCAACCTGTCTGTTAAACAGAAAACCTGTTAATAACACATTGATAGAGTGCAGACGAGAAAAGATAGCGTTATGATACGGTCGCCTCGTGGCCAATTAAATGTTTCTGCACAATCTGGTTTTCCATTAGAGAATAGTGAAACTCATATGAGCCAGTAAATAGATACATCAATCGTACCGTCAACATCCACCTCTAACACAAATATTGATAACCAACTGGTTTGGTCATCCCCTATTCGAAGCAGTTTAAATCCTCAAATTACACGACAGATCGCATATTCAAATTGCCTTCTCGACAATAATAATAATAATAATAATAATAATAAAAATAATAATAATAATAATAATAATAATAATAATAATAATAATAATAATAATAATAATAATAATAATAGTAATAATAATAATATCAATAAAATTAGTAATAATAATATTAATAATAAATAATAATAATAATAATAATAATAATAAAAATAATAATAATAATAATAATAATAATAATAATAATAATAATAATAATAATAATAATAATAATAATAATAATAATAATATTAAAAATAATAATCATAATGATAAAACAAAAATAATAATAATAATAATAATAATAATAATAATAATAATAATAATAATAATGATAATAATGATAAAAATCATGATAAAAATAACAATAAATTTGATATTTGGACGTTCAAGATCAATTCAATTCAATTCAAATGTTCGAATTAGATTTCCTTTCATAGTTGAGCTGTTCTTTATAAACGTACTTAATCATTTTTAGGACGACTGAATGTCATGTTAATGAAGTGGTAATTTCTGACAAACTTAAAATATTGTCTTGCGTTCAAAAAAATTAGTTGACTGTTTAGCTTTAGAGTTTTGTTTCTCTAATTTTTGTCAGATATAGTAGATTAGTTAAGTCTATGAAAGCAGTTGGATAGTACAGTAGAGGAATTATAGGAAGTCTAAATCCAAAAGAAATTTTTGGTCTAGCTTGCCTGGGAAAAAAAGTTTGAAATAGAATGTTTTCTGACGGGTAAAACTTGGCATGGATTGTCACCTGCTCTGTACGTAAAACGTAGAACAACAATAAATGTTGCCCAGGAAAGAAGTTAGGATTTCATAGGTTCATATCCCATTTTTTCGAACAATATTTTTTGAAATGTTGTAATTATAAGCTACACAAATTTCGCTATATCTTGCCTCTGGAATAGTTACTTTTCATACAAAAATTTCCGATTCTTCCGAATAACGAATTATAAATGTAGTTAATTAATGATTAGGTCAGAGAGTTGTCCCAGTCGAACCACTCTTGGAATGAACAAACTCCTTAGTATCTATAATGTAAACTGAAAGATCTGTAGCTGATGTTGGTGCGCAAGTTATTTGTTAAAATTGTTCTATCGTTTTATTTAAATCGAACAAGGCGGCTCGTTAATGTGCGTTCGCACATGATGTTCCGACCCGAGCTCATCTACATTTTTGACTAAAATGTCAACCAAATCAAGAGATAACAAAAATAGATGTTTGAGTTTAAAACAATCGTTACACATTCTATCTACTAATTGAATTACTAATGCCATGCTTCATTACAGCACCAACGTGACCTGACATTGAAGAGACTAGAAAAAAATAGCACCAACAAAATTTTGGCGGCAAAAAATGAATATCTAAATTTAAAAGCACCTGGTAACAACGTCAAAATGCAGTCAGATAAAACCTTAACTACACAAGTTTACCTTTTACTAACTATACAGCAGATGAAAAGTTTTCTTAACGAGACTAGGTAACAAGCCGACAAAAAGAACGAACAGTGAGGCGAAACTTAAAAATTAATCAACATTTTTTGCACCAAGAAAATTCAAAAATCTTAAAAAACATTGGTTTTTAATAAAAAAATCCTTGATAAATTACTAAAAAGTCATTACAAAACCAAAAGCACCCGTCTGTGGTCAGACTATGCCATAGAAACAAACTAAAGAGAAACTCAAAAAATTACAAACGATTTGCGAAAACACAAACCTTTGCTACCATTAAAATCAATACCTATCATCTGAATATGTATTTTTAATTCAGTTGTTATTTCTGCTATTTCAGTTGAAGGATTTATACTGAAAGATTAAATAAGTTTACTTGGGCCACATTTAAAAACCATTGGGATCTGTTATTACGCGATTGTTCTGGAGGAAGAGAAAACGAAACGCAAAAAATGGCCATTCAATAAACGTTCAGAAAAACGAAACAACAGTGGCACATAATATCAATATATATGTTATTTCTTGAAATACACGAAATTCGATGGGACATCTGATTGATGAATAGAAGTTAAATTTGACGAAAGGAACCTATTCGCTATATACTGAATGTTTCGAGCAACATCATTCATTCAGTCCTCAATTACAAGCCTATGAGATCTGTGAGCAATTTACGGCTACCTAAAGAACAAAAACAGCGAATTCAGGAAAAAAAATTGAGCGACAAAAGGGTCGAAGGCATTAAAAAAATGAACTTTTCACTAAACACTCTTCAATTTTAAATTAATTTTTCAGGAGCAATGGGAAAACCTTTTTTATCAATATAATTTCAAAAAATCAACAAAAATAAACAAATACATTAGACGCACGAAAATTGCGGGAAAACACGTATTATCAACGCCATTAAATTCATTAGCCTTCAACGGAAGCCAGTATATACAATAAATGATGCCTCGAGGGGACAATAAGTTTTTTTGCCAATCGTATTTCATCAATAAGACTTTACAACAAGTTAATGACTATGAAAACAACAACAGAGAGAGGCAAAAACCACAAATTCAGTAGAAAAGTGCCTGAAGAAAATGTCGAAGCAACTCAAATCATAAGCTCTTCCCTGAAAACTTTATTTATGATCCGTTGAACTTCTTCCCTAAACCAATAGGGACTCTCAGCAGTAAGATGATGTGATAAGATTTCAAAAGGATCGAAAAACAAAATAAAGTACCCAAAAAAAATATGAATTCTCGTGGCATTGATGTTTTAAAACTAATAGGTAGAAGATAAAACCGCTAACCAGATTAATTTTGGCTATAGTAGAACGGAAATGGATTCTGTTAGAACCAACAATGACCAAGAGTATTCACGAAAAAAAATTAGGAATGGTTGAATTTCAAAAAAGTTTCGAAAAATTATTTTTAAACCCTTAACAGCCAGTAAACTCAATCTTTCATCGGAGCTCAATGACGATGCTCAGATATAACCCATAGGGAGGAAAATGATGTCTGTCATGCATAGATAGTTAAAAAGACATCACAATAAGTCTAATGACAGAAAACAATAACAAAAACAGCAAAAACTAAAATTCAGTAGAAAAATGCGAGAAGAAAGTGTCGAAGACAATTAAACCATTAGCTATTCTCTGAAAACTTTCTCTGTGATCCACTGAACGTCCTCTCTAAGCCAATTGGATTACAATAATCTTTGGATAATGTGATAAAGAGTTCAAAAGTGACCAATAATTCAAAAAATCCAAAAAAAAAATTTAAAAAAATTGAAATCTTTGTCATTGAAGTCATATAACCAATAGCTAGAAGATAAAACAGCTAAACAGAATATTTTAGTCGCAGTAAAAAGCAAGTGGGTCCAGTCAATACTGAAACTCACTAACAGTTCAAGAAAAAATTTAGGAATTGTTATTGTTCAAATAAAATTTTCGAAAAATGATTTTTATTTTAACAGACATTAAATTCAATAGCTTTCAACGGAAGTCAATAAAAACGCTCAAAGATGCCCCGGTGGCAGTACATTTATGTTTGTCATGCATAGGTATTCATTATGAGATCACAGTAAGTATAATGACTATTAAAACAACAAAAAAAACAGGAGAAAACCAAAAAATCAGTAGAAAAGTGCAAGAAGAACGTGTCGAAGCCATTTAAACCATTAATTTTTGTTTAAAATTTTTATTGGTCATCCACAGAACATCGTTTTTAAGCTAATGGGAACTGTCAATATTTGGATAATGTGATAAGATTTCAAAAGTAACCAATAATACGTAAAAATCCAAAGAAAATTTTATAAAATTGAAATTTTTTGTCATTGAAGTCATATAACCAATAGATAGAAGATAAAACCGCTAACCAGTTTAATTTTGGTTGCAGTAGGAAGGAAGAGGGTGCTCTCACCCCTGGACTGACTTACAATTCACTATAATAAGATTATGATTCTTTAATATTCAAAAAAAAATTCGAAAAATTATTTTTTAAGTCTTAACAGCCATTAGCCGCCCCCTCAATGAAATAGACATGTTCACTTAATGCTCATTATGGAACATATTGCACTGTTAGTCAATGAATCCTTACCATAGGACTCCAAAAAAAATAGTAAAACTTCAAAAAGAAATTCAAAATTTCATTCAAAATTACGAAAACTCAGAATTGAAGCCAAAAAAAACATGAGCAATTCCTTGAAAACGACGTTTTTTGTTCATTGCGCTTCATTCGACTATAAAGGAGTTTTGTCATTAATAGAACGTCGATATAAAATGTGACTTGTCTCTAGGTGACTTAAAAAAGCAAAAAAGAGAAAAGTTTTATTAAAAAAAGGGCTCTCAATTAGAGTTCGATTTTTTTTTGATAGTGAACTTCCCTATGAGACCAGAACTAGTCTTTCTATCGCCTTGCATTCAACTTTTACGAACTCAAAATTTATTCATTTTATAGAAATTTGAATTAATGTTTTCGTAAAAAAGATCTTAGTTTGAAGAAAATTGTACTAAAAGTGAACAATCATGCTAAAGATCCCATCTTAATGTGCGTTCGCACATGATGTTCCGACCCGAGCTCATCTACATTTTTGACTAAAATGTCAACCAAATCAAGAGATAACAAAAATAGATGTTTGAGTTTAAAACAATCGTTACACATTCTATCTACTATCTGAATTACTAATGCCATGCTTCATTACAGCACCAACGTGACCTGACATTGAAGAGACTAGAAAAAAAATAGCACCAACAAAATTTTGGCGGCAAAAAATGAATATCTAAATTTAAAAGCACCTGGTAACAACGTCAAAATGCAGTCAGATAAAACCTTAACTACACAAGTTTACCTTTTACTAACTATACAGCAGATGAAAAGTTTTCTTAACGAGACTAGGTAACAAGCCGACAAAAAGAACGAACAGTCAGGCGAAACTTAAAAATTAATCAACATTTTTTGCACCAAGAAAATTCAAAAATCTTAAAAAACATTGGTTTTTAATAAAAAAATCCTTGATAAATTACTAAAAAGTCATTACAAAACCAAAAGCACCCGTCTGTGGTCAGACTATGCCATAGAAACAAACTAAAGAGAAACTCAAAAAATTACAAACGATTTGCGAAAACACAAACCTTTGCTACCATTAAAATCAATACCTATCATCTGAATATGTATTTTTAATTCAGTTGTTATTTCTGCTATTTCAGTTGAAGGATTTATACTGAAAGATTAAATAAGTTTACTTGGGCCACATTTAAAAACCATTGGGATCTGTTATTACGCGATTGTTCTGAAGGAAGAGAAAAAGAAACGCAAAAAATGGCCATTCAATAAACGTTCAGAAAAACGAAACAACAGTGGCACATAATATCAATATATATGTTATTTCTTGAAATACACGAAATTCGATGGGACATCTGATTGATGAATAGAAGTTAAATTTGACGAAAGGAACCTATTCGCTATATACTGAATGTTTCGAGCAACATCATTCATTCAGTCCTCAATTACAAGCCTATGAGATCTGTGAGCAATTTACGGCTACCTAAAGAACAAAAACAGCGAATTCAGGAAAAAAAATTGAGCGACAAAAGGGTCGAAGGCATTAAAAAAATGAACTTTTCACTAAACACTCTTCAATTTTAAATTAATTTTTCAGGAGCAATGGGAAAACCTTTTTTATCAATATAATTTCAAAAAATCAACAAATATAAACAAATACATTAGACGCACGAAAATTGCGGGAAAACACGTATTATCAACGCCATTAAATTCATTAGCCTTCAACGGAAGCCAGTATATACAATAAATGATGCCTCGAGGGGACAATAAGTTTTTTTGCCAATCGTATTTCATCAATAAGACCTTACAACAAGTTAATGACTATGAAAACAACAACAGAGAGAGGCAAAAACCACAAATTCAGTAGAAAAGTGCCTGAAGAAAATGTCGAAGCAACTCAAATCATAAGCTCTTCCCTGAAAACTTTATTTATGATCTGTTGAACTTCTTCCCTAAACCAATAGGGACTCTCAGCAGTAAGATGATGTGATAAGATTTCAAAAGGATCGAAAAACAAAATAAAGTACCCAAAAAAATATGAATTCTCGTGGCATTGATGTTTTAAAACTAATAGGTAGAAGATAAAACCGCTAACCAGATTAATTTTGGCTATAGTAGAACGGAAATGGATTCTGTTAGAACCAACAATGACCAAGAGTATTCACGAAAAAAAATTAGGAATGGTTCAATTTCAAAAAAGTTTCGAAAAATTATTTTTAAACCCTTAACAGCCAGTAAACTCAATCTTTCATCGGAGCTCAATGACGATGCTCAGATATAACCCATAGGGAGGAAAATGATGTCTGTCATGCATAGATAGTTAAAAAGACATCACAATAAGTCTTATGACAGAAAACAATAACAAAAACAGCAAAAACTAAAATTCAGTAGAAAAATGCGAGAAGAAAGTGTCGAAGACAATTAAACCATTAGCTATTCTCTGAAAACTTTCTCTGTGATCCACTGAACGTCCTCTCTAAGCCAATTGGATTACAATAATCTTTGGATAATGTGATAAAGAGTTCAAAAGTGACCAATAATTCAAAAAATCCAAAAAAAAAATTTAAAAAAATTGAAATCTTTGTCATTGAAGTCATATAACCAATAGCTAGAAGATAAAACAGCTAAACAGAATATTTTAGTCGCAGTAAAAAGCAAGTGGGTCCAGTCAATACTGAAACTCACTAACAGTTCAAGAAAAAATTTAGGAATTGTTATTGTTCAAATAAAATTTTCGAAAAATGATTTTTATTTTAACAGACATTAAATTCAATAGCTTTCAACGGAAGTCAATAAAAACGCTCAAAGATGCCCCGGTGGCAGTACATTTATGTTTGTCATGCATAGGTATTCATTATGAGATCACAGTAAGTATAATGACTATTAAAACAACAAAAAAAAAACAGGAGAAAACCAAAAAATCAGTAGAAAAGTGCAAGAAGAACGTGTCGAAGCCATTTAAACCATTAATTTTTGTTTAAAATTTTTATTGGTCATCCACAGAACATCGTTTTTAAGCTAATGGGAACTGTCAATATTTGGATAATGTGATAAGATTTCAAAAGTAACCAATAATACGTAAAAATCCAAAGAAAATTTTAAAAAATTGAAATTTTTTGTCATTGAAGTCATATAACCAATAGATAGAAGATAAAACCGCTAACCAGTTTAATTTTGGTTGCAGTAGGAAGGAAGAGGGTGCTCTCACCCCTGGACTGACTTACAATTCACTATAATAAGATTATGATTCTTTAATATTCAAAAAAAAATTCGAAAAATTATTTTTTAAGTCTTAACAGCCATTAGCCGCCCCCTCAATGAAATAGACATGTTCACTTAATGCTCATTATGGAACATATTGCACTGTTAGTCAATGAATCCCTACCATAGGACTCCAAAAAATAGTAAAACTTCAAAAAGAAATTCAAAATTTCATTCAAAATTACGAAAACTCAGAATCGAAGCCAAAAAAAAACATGAGCAATTCCTTGAAAACGACGTTTTTTGTTCATTGCGCTTCATTCGACTATAAAGGAGTTTTGTCATTAATAGAACGTCGATATAGAATGTGACTTGTCTCTAGGTGACTTAAAAAAGCAAAAAAGAGAAAAGTTTTATTAAAAAAAGGGCTCTCAATTAGAGTTCGATTTTTTTTGATAGTGAACTTCCCTATGAGACCAGAACTAGTCTTTCTATCGCCTTGCATTCAACTTTTACGAACTCAAAATTTATTCTTTTTATAGAAATTTGAATTAATGTTTTCGTAAAAAAGATCTTAGTTTGAAGAAAATTGTACTAAAAGTGAACAATCATGCTAAAGATCCCATTGTTCACACAAAACTTCAATCCTCGATAACTCCTCGAAAAAAACGAAATTCAAAAAAATCTTTTTACTTTTGAATTCTACGCTGGACCAGCTTTTTAATGATACCACTCACATTTCTCTACGACGAATATATCGATCGGCCAAAATTCACTGAACAAAAAAAAAACCCATTTGAGTATATAGTTCCTTCCCCCACAAGTGGGGTCGGAACAAAAATGTTGAGTTAAAATCGGACGAGACGCATTTCGGTCGTCTGGATTTTTCGGTGTTCTCGCTCACCCTCCGCTCGCTCTTGAGCCCTCCCGTTTACCTTGTTTGTCTCTCGTTCGTCTCTCACGGGATTCAAAAACTGTCTTACTTTTCTCTAGCGGTTCACTTCAATCTGATAATTGGTAGGTAAAATCAATGAAATTTGCTCTCGTTAACAAAAGGGCTGTTTATCTATCGGTATTAGGATGTCTATGTGCCTCAAGTTTAAAAAGACTTTAAGATTGTATTGATAAGTGAATGGTATTGATTTGGTCCTCTCGTCTTCAAACTTCACCTCACCTGCAACCCCTAAATTTCACTTTGAACTACATATACAAAGACCAAATGGATATGAAATTAAGTTTTTTACACAGTAAAATCTGACCGCAGACTTTAAATTCTAAGTCTAATACTAACGACTAAAAAACTGTAAAGACGGTAAAAAATTTCATTACACCGTTAGTTCCCCGCTTAATAAGGGCGGAAAGAGTGAAATTTCTGTTTTTAAAAACAAGAAAACAGTGTAATACACCCTCGTTAAGCGGAGACCTAACGATGTAGGGAGCTGTTTTTAGCAATCTTTACACACTTTTCCCCCTACACTCCTCTTTACACTCCTGACATTGTTATTTTCGGGTAAAATTCACAGCCCGGGTTGTCTTATATTATTATTGCCAAATAAGCTCGGCCAGGGAGGTAATTCAACTGTTTTGTCTCTAATTCACCTGAACTTGGTCATTTCCATCCGCATAAGTTGGACATTCTATAG
>NC_134479.1:56305637-56310637 GCF_964194025.1 Convolutriloba macropyga
CTTAGGTGACGGTTGATAGCATTTTTTGTGAGGGATTTTGATTCTGTTGACTTTGGAGAGATTGGCTTTTGCCTTCTTGTCTACGTTTGACGTTGTGGTTTCTCTTTTTCGTATGGCTCGTTGGCCGATTAGTTTGCTTTTGATGTCTTGTGCGTGTGACTCTATACTGCTGATGAACTTTGCGTGGTGGTTGCGCACGGTCTTTCTGGCGGCAAAGTTGATCAGGGGGATGTGGCGTTGCTCCGGTGTGCCGAATTTTGCTACGTCGGATTTGTTTAATACCGTATCTTGTTGGCCGGGGACTTTAATGGTTACGGTGCTGTCTGTTGTCTTTACTAACGCAGCCCCCTCTGGGATCGCTTCATACAGGCCTTGGAGTTGTTTCTTGTTTCGGGAGGCGGCGAGAGTTTTGCGGGCTAGTTGAAGGCGCGGGCTGTTTCTGGCGAGGGGCTGTTCGAAATTAGCAGATGGGAGTTTTATGATACGCGGTACTTCGCCTTTATCATCTTTAGCTTCCTGCAGCTTACGTTCTTTGGTTGTTCTCACTTCGTTGTCGCTGTCCAAGTCCTCGTCGTACCATTTCTCCTGACTGATCAATTCCTCCTCTCCTATGATGTTGTCATCTAAATAATATTTTAAAGTATTTGACCAGTTTAGATTTTTTATGTTAGGTTTTGATGTTATATTTGTTATTGCGGTATTTGCTTTTCGTCCGTAATGGGCTTCGAACGGGGAGAGTTTAGAATATTTCTTTCGGCACGTGCGTAGTTCGAGTGACAGGTTTTGGAGGGCACTTTTGATATTGAACGGTTTTTGATTAGGGTCCAGTTTAATGCAACCCAAACGTCGCTTGACGGTTTGTATTAGGCGTTCTACTAATCCTATGGGGCGATGGTCGTTGGCCGGTGCGTATATTAGGTTGATGTTATAGCGATTACATAATTGTTGTATTTTATTACCTTTTAGGCATCTGGCTTGATCTAGTCTTATATTTCTAGGTACGCCGTGTTGCGTTATATATTTGTTTAAAAACTTTTCTATGTTTGGGCCGTTTGCGTTTGCGACTAATTTGAGAGTAGGAAATTTCGAGAAACGGTCGATGCATGCTAGGAAGTAGACTTCCCTTCCTTGCCCGTCGAGTATAGGTCCGCCAAAGTCTAACTGTATTTCTTCGTTTGGTTCAGAGCATGGTGGAAGGGGGGACCAATCGGATTTCTTTATTATGCTTTTTAAGTTCTTACCAAATTCCGTACAGGGTCGACACGTTTTAGATTTATTGATTAAATCTCGATTGATAAATGGCCACCATAATCTTTGTCCCAATTCTGTCATGCCCCATGCTCCAGGGTGTGTTGAGTGGAGTACGTCGATTACGGAGTCTTTTAGGATGTTTGGTATTGCAAGTTTGTTGTCGACCAGTATGCAGCCGTTGTTGACACTTAGGCTGTTCCATTTTGTGTGTATCTGTCTGCTGAGTTGTTTGCATCGCGCTTGATCGTTGTTGAGAATGCAGTCTCTTATTTCGCGCAGCACTGTATCCCTGTTAATCATGGCTGCTATTAATTGTTTGTTGAAGATGGTGTCAAGTTCTTTAGGGAGTTGGTCGTCCGATGAGCTGGTGGGGTGTAGTTCGTCCTTGTTTGGGTGGGGCTCAGATAGTTCCTCATTGAAAATGGTGTTTTCTGCGTTGGTGATTTGATGGTGGCGCTATTTGATTTGTTTGTTGTGTGTTCCATTTCGTTTGTTTGTATAAAGTTAGGCTGTTTAAGAATAGCTGTGTTAATTGGCAAATGCGCTTCTGTAATCGTTCGCTGTGTGTCTTGTGGGTTGTTAATGACGTCATTATTCGGCATGTTTGTTTGTGGTTGGAATGTCTTGTGACTGCTGCGTAGGTTGTAATTCAAGTGTGTTTGTAATCTGTTTGTATTCGTGCGGCGTTTGTCGGTGTTTTCTCTAACTTGTGTGGATTCGTTCGACGATTCCACTTTTGTTTTTCTGGGCCGTCCTCTTTGGCGTTTTGTTTGGTAGTTCGTAGATTGTTTGGAATCGTGGGGCGATTGCGCAGTATGTGTTTTAATGGCGTTGGAATCGCTGTGTGTTGTTTTAGAGTGGGGTTGTGTATTAGTAATGCTTTGTTTCTTTGGTCTTCCTCTTTTACGTATTATATGAAATGTTTCTTTGATTATGTCTATTTGCGCTATTATAAAGTTTTCGTCGTATGTGCTTGGGGGTTTTGCCGGTTCGGACGGATTGCGAGACATATAATCTGCTAGTCCCATTTTTGTTCCTGGTATATGTTCTATATTAAAGTTGAATGGGATTAATCTGTCATACCATCTCGTTAGGCGGCTTTGATGAATTTTGCTGGAGCGTTCTTTGAGGATTGATAGTAATGCCCTATGATCTGTTTGTACTGTGAAATGATGGCCCAATAGATAATGTTTAAAATGTTCTAGCGCCCATACTACGCCTAATAACTCTAGTTCGTTTATGCTGTATTTTTCTTCCGCTTTATTTAAAAATCTTGAGGCGTATGATATTGTCTCCCATCCATTGCATGTTTCTTGTTCTAGGACTGCTCCTAGGCCTGATCTTGATGCGTCTGTTTTAACTCTGGTTTTTCTTTTTGTGTCGTAGTGTGTATTTTCTGTTAAGTTGCGTATGCAATTCTTTATATTTTCAAATTTTGTTTGGTGATGTTTTGTCCAAACATATTTCGTTTCTTTTCGTAGTAGATTTCGAAATTCACGGCATAGGGGTGCGAGGTTCGGTATAAATTTCGTTAGGTGGTGTACGCTGCCTAAGAATGATTTTAGTTGTTTGTGGGACGTGGGTGGCTTTAGGTTTAGTATAGCTTGTGTCTTGGAGACGATTGGTTTGATACCTTTTTTGTCTATTTCGTAGCCTAGCCACGTTATCTTATCTTTTGCGAAATGGCATTTGTTGAGATTGATTGCTAGGTTTTCTTCGTTTAGTCTGTCTAAACATTTGAATAGTTTTTTCTTTATGATTTTGTATGCCGCCTCCAGTAACTATGATGATGTCGTCTAGGAAACTGAATGTGTTTGTTAGATTATATAGAGTTTTGTCTATTGCTTTTTGGAATTCTGCTGGCATGTCCTTGAGTCCGTAAAATCCATTATTGAATCGATATGTTCCTGTGGCTTTGCCGCCTATGATATTGAAATTGCATTGTTTTGCTGTATCTTCATCTAGTGGTAACTGGCTGTATGCGTATCTTAAGTCTATTGTTGAGAATAGGACTTGTCCTTCGTCGGACGATTGAGTGATTGTTTGTGCTATGCTGTCCATCAGGCAGTCGATGTTATGCATTTGATATTTGTTTTTGTGAATTGCTTTGTTGATTGTTTTTGAGTCCATCGCTAATTTTATTGATTTGTCCTTCTTCACTGTGATGACTATTGGTGATATAAAAAATTCATCGCTGCATTTGTCTAGTTTTGTTATGTGTCCGTTGTTCTGTAAGTTTTTTAGTTCTTCTTCAACTTGTTTCTCGAGGTGTAGTGGTACGCGTCTTCCCTTTTGGTGGACCGGTGTAAAGTTTGTTTTAAATTGTGATTTTACCTTATGGTGTAGGGAGCGTCCTATCCTTGATGTTAACTTTTTGTATTTCATTGCTATTTCGGCTTTGATTGTAGGGGTTTGGGATGTGTCTATTGAGTTGATGTTCTTACCTGTAGATGTTGGTGATTCGTGTTGTGTTAGATGGATCCCGAGTGGTTTGAACATGTCCCTTCCTATGATAGCTCGATGTTTGTTTGGTACGACTATGATGTCCGCGCGTCCTGCTTTCCAGCCGTTGCACTCGATGTCACAGTAGAGTGTCCCTAGATTCTTTATGGGGGTGTCCGTGTAGCTCTTCAATTGTACTGGGTTTGTTGTTCTGCTCCACCATGTGTTGCTGTCTCTGGCCTCTATGTCTTTCGCCATCTGTTCAGTTACGATACTAGTGGAGCTCCCTGAGTCGACCATTACCCAGTATTTGCTGTGCCCGTACTGTATGTGTAGCTTGGATGGTGTCGTGGAATCGTCGGGTGTTTCCATCATGTTTACTGTATATTCGTCTGCGGAGTCGTCGTATGTTGACTGGGTGTCCGGGATGTGTGTAATCATATGTATGCCTTGTGATGGTTGGTCAAGGTTTTGATTGTCTATCTCGTTCACCGATCTACTAGTTTGTTGTCTGTTCAGGTTCGATCTACACACCTTCGCAAAGTGATTTTGCTTATTGCATCGACGGCATGTTTGGCCTATTGCTTGGCATTTTGTTCGGTGGTTCGCGTCCCATGGTTGTCCGCAATTTCTGCAGTTGTGTGTTGGTGCTCTGTTGTTGTTGTTATTGCTCGACACTCTGCCAATCCCTCTGGTTGTTCCTCTTGTTGTGCCTCTGAATGTTGACAGGGGTCTATTAGATCCGCGGTAGCGTGAGCTGGAAATTTCCATGACTTGTTCTTCTCGTCCAATGAAGGGGTTTGTCGGTGTATCCGATGGCTGTCTTGCCTGAATGGCTAATTGGCTTCTTATTCCTAATTCGATGCTTACTGCTAATTCTAAGGCTTTTTCGGGGGTTAAGGTTGTTTTCAAGAGTTCCTTTTGGATTTCTTGGTCTATCATATCTGCGGTAAATATGTCCCTTAGTAGTTCGTCTTCTAACTCCCCTAGTTGACAGTGCTCGGCTAGTGATCTGAGTGCCGAGTGAAATTGTTCCATCGTTTCACCTCTTTGTTGTTTACGTGTCAGGAGTAAGTATCTATCAAAGGTCACGTTTCTTGGGCGGATGAATGTTTGTTCCAATTCTTCCCATAGCTCCATTGTGGTCTTTGATTCTACGTTTGTGTGGGGGAATTTTCTTGCGTGCATTTTTCGTCCTTCAATTCCGAGGCTGAGGTAGATTAGTGATTTGGCTTTTCTGTCTGCCATGTCCCATGGCTTATCGCCGCATAAGACTCCTATTCGGTCGATGTAGTTGCATTCGTTCT
>NC_134479.1:56313966-56373966 GCF_964194025.1 Convolutriloba macropyga
TAATAAATTGACTTTTTTTATTGGTTAAAGCAATCGTATTCATCAATAATGTAAACGTTGCAATCTAAACAACTAACCATTTTTATTGGGTAAAATCTGAATGACTATATAACTCGGCCATAGCAAGACTTTTCTCATGAGCATTATAAGCAAACTGCTCAAGAGTATACATATTTTAGAGTTTTACTCTTAGTCCGTTTAACTTTAGTTTCATCAACATTAATTAAATCCATAGCACCAATATTATTTGCCTTAATTGTATTACCCTCAAAGAAATTGCAATAGATACCGTATACTATTCCTACCACATATCAAAATACCTATAAACGTATAATATGCACTACTTATCTCTCTCAGAAAATTCTTTACCTTAGTATATAACCTCCAAAATCAAATGATCTTTCTATACGGTTAAGTTCGATATACTCGTCCAAATAATTTAGTTTCTCTTTTCTTTTAATAACAACTGGTTCCATCGTTTTTTTCCTTAGAGTAGGACTTAGTTCATTGAAAGTAGATTCGTTATTCACCCAGAATTAAGAGTAAAAATGTTATAACTGCATATCTTTTCTATGTAGTGGTTAACATTATAACGATAAATACGGTGAAGCTAATTCACACAATTATGCAAAAGCAGTTAAAGCTACAGCTGACACAATATATCTAGCTAAAAGTAAAGATAGAGATAAAAGCAAATGTAAAATATGTAATACTGATATAATTGATGATTTCAATATAAATTATGGTCGTTATGTTATTAGAAACCCTGATATATTAGATATATGTGTGTTGTGTTGCGCTCCCAAGTTCGGTGATTATCATTATAAAGATATGTATTTGCAGAAATGTATTATAATGTAAATAAAAAGATAATAATGATAATAAACCAAATACAGAATCCATAAATGATGTTATTACTGAACCTGTGCTCATTGCTATAGCTAAAGTAAAAGAAGGGTTTTTAATTAAGATAAATTATACACCTATTAAACTAAATTAAGTAAGTACTAATAAAAAAAGTGAAAAAACTAAAGATAATTTTTTAAAAAAAAGTATTATACTTAGAGATTTCACAAAAGAGGAATTTAAATGTACTAATTGAAATATCACTATAAGTAGATGATCACTCGATAAACATAAAACAGAAATCATACCAGAAGCTAGTTTAACAAAGAAAGTTTATCAAGATAGATAGCTTCATCATATTTATCTTTTTAATGATAACCACCATAAAAAATGGATATGCAATTATAGCACTTTACTCTTAATTCTGGATGAATAATAATATAGTGACTATTAAAACTGACTAAAAAAATCGTATTCATCAATAAAGTCAACGTTGCAATGTAAACATCTAACCATTTCTATTTGGTAAAATCTGAATGACCATAAAACTCGGCCATAGCAAGACTTTTGTCATGAGCATTATCATCAACCTGTTCAATCCTATAACCATATTTTAAAGTTTTTTTATTAGTCAGTTTAACCTTAATTTTATCAAACAGTAGTTAAATCCATAGCACCAATATTACTTGCTTTAATTGGATTACCTTCAAAGAGATTGTAATAGATACCATATACTTTTGCTACCACACATCAATACCTATTAATGTATAAAATGCACTACTTGTCTCTCTAAGAGAATTTTTTACCTTATTATTTAATCTCCAGAAATCAAATGATCTTTCTGTACGTTTAAATTCGATATTTTCATCCAAATAATTTATTATTTCTCTTCTTTTAATAAAAACTGGTTCCATCATTTTTTCTGTTAGTGTGGGACTTAGTTCATTGAACGCAGATTCGTTAAGCTCACTTTTATCTATATATCATCAATATCAATATCATCTACTATGGAGTCAGAAACGATTTTTTCCATTTTTATCTAATATAAGATAACAATTATCCCGCATATTATACATGGCTATACCTAAATCATAATGTTGGTATCTAGGTAAACGAGATTTTGATATACTAAGCTACTCTTCTACTTTCTTAATAAATTAATTAGAACCATTTAAAATATATAAGCTAATGATGAATTATCTCTTGGTCTAAGATTAAGATCTGTTATTGCATACGCTGCAGCTGTGAAAATTATACCATGTTGTCCTCCTCTTGACCTTAATATATCTGCTGCAGGTATTGTAATATTATCACCAATATCATCAATAATAAGACTAAAAGCAAAGTTTTGTATATTTTATTAACTATCGCTACTATCCACCTCGTTTGAAAATGGATAATTTAAATTAACCTTTAGTCGTAGCTATAGTTATATATAGATATAGTTCTTTATCTAAAGATATGGTTACAGATATAGTCTAATAGTTATCGTTATATATATATATATATATATATATATTTATATATATATATATATAAAATATATATAATTATATTTATATATATATATATATATATATATATATATATATTTATATATGTATATGTATATATATATATATATATATATATATATATGTATATATATATATATAAATATATATATATATATATATATTATATAGCTATAGGTATAGTCTAATCTTTATTCCTAGATATAGTTATAGATATAATCTAATCTTTATTTATAGATATATTTATAGATATAGTGATAAATATAGTTATAGATAAACTCTAATCTTTATCTGTAGGATGAATCTGTAGGATGAATTTTTAAATGTAGGATGAATTTTAAATGTAAAAAATTTTTATCTGTAGGATGAATTTTAAATGTAAAAAATAGGTCGAGAAAAATTTTTAATTATAGATATAGTCTAATCTGTATTTCAGATACAGTCTAATATTATTTATAGATATATATCAATATAGATTTAGATATGGTGTAATATTTATTCATAGATATAGATTAATCTTTATTTTTAAGTATAGTCTAATCTTTGTTTTAGATGTAGTCTAATCTTTACTTATAGATGTAGATCAATCTTTATTTTTTAGATATATTCTAATCTCTAATTTAACTTATGCTATACTTTCAACTTGAATATTGTATCTCTCAGCTTATTCTTTGAATTGGTTATTGGTGTATCTAATTCTATATCGGCGTAATTAAACATATAATCTCCATTTAGCTTTCTTAAATCTAAAACAACTAATTGGTTGCTTTATTTCACAAATGGCACACGTTAAGTATTGATTAGGATCATTATAATGTTTTGATAACTTAATCTTAAGTTTTTACTTTTTTTCACATACGAAACAAGTTTATTCGCTATCTAAACTTTTATCACAACATTCTCTCAATGAATTGTCTTTACATTTATTACAATTCATTTTGATAAATCAATTAGCGAACTGTATTTTACTTCTCAGCGTGTACTTTGAATCTATCTTATTTTCACTGAGATGAAAACTTAATCTACATCTGACACATTTATTTCTGTAGTATGAAATATGTTTTATCTATACTTATGGAGAAGAAAACTTAATCTACATCTGACACTTTTATTTCTGTAGTATGAAATATGTTTATTTAATTTACACATTTTTCTTGTTACATATTGGTGTGGAGCAGTATTATGATTAATCATATGATTATGTTTATCTCTATATGTTATAGTTCCTTTTCATATAAGGCAAGTTCAAGTTTTACTTTGACATTCAACACAACTTCAACACCAGGCTTTATATTTTTTGGTTCTTTAAATTTGTCGCATTTGGTGCTCTTCAATTTTATATTTGATAAATTATAAAATATTATGTCAATATTTGACATAAAGAAGTGGAGGCGCAGGACGCGAGCCTTATAATAAATACAATCAAACTTATTTGTGAATTTTATTCTGAGAAAATCTTAACTAAGAATGCAATTAGGCAAAATAATTCATTAAAACCTAAAAGGAACAATAGGCCAACTATTTGAAACAATAGTATTAAACCTATAAGGGATGAGGTTTTAAATCATAGTAGTAATTATAATGAACAAAATATAGATTAGCAGTTTCCTGCACTTTAGAGATCAAAGTATTGTGATAATTGTGAAAAATGTCAAGATGGTGATATTGAGTACAATAGACATGTAGAAGCATTAAATCACAAGTATAATGTAATTGTAGGCATAGGAGAAGTAGTAGAGACTGGTGATCGGTATGTATGCATAAAATGTAAGATTACTCTAAGTCTATATAACGTAGTGGCTCATTTTAAAACAAATATGCATCTAGATGACGTTAATGGTATAACTGAAGATAGAACTGAAGATAAAACTGAAGATATAACTGATGATAAAACTATATCTAAAGATAAAAAATATAAATAAAGATAAAAAAATAACTCAAGATATAACTGAAGATAATAATATAGCTAGAGATATAAATGATGATAATAACATAACTAAAGAAAATAATATAACTAAAGATATAACTGGATATATAGCTGAAGGTAATCATGTGAACTGATGATACAGCTACAGGTTATTGTAAGATGTGTAATAGTAGAAATAATAATAAAAACACTCAATATAATTCAACGCAACATGAACAAATACTAAAGAAATGAAACAAGCAGATGACAAGTGGAGATCAAAAGTTAATGAATTAGGATTAGGTCATAATAGGAGACACAAATAGAAAATAACAGCAACTAGTAAAAAAGTTTGGAGATGCTATTTTCTCAGAAACTTAGAAGCATTACGTAATACTCATCCTTATTTTAAGTTTAACACCTCTGATGTAGTGTGATATACAAAACCTACTGATGAAAAATTAGAAAAACATGAATTCATATTTAGACTAATGTCTAGAAAATATAATAGTTATAGTTCCTTTTAATATAAGGCAAGTTCAAGTTTTACTTTGACTTTCGTCACAACTTCAACACCAGGCTTTATATTTTTTGTTCTTTAATTTTGTCGCATTTAGTGCTCTTCAATTTTATATTTGAAAAATTATAAAATATTATGTCAATATTTGACATAAAGAATTGGAGGACCAGGACGCGAGCCTTATAATAAATACAAACAAACTTACTTGTGAATTTTATTCGGAGAAAATCTTAACTAAAAATGCAACTAGGCAATATAATTCATTAAAACCTAAAAGGAACAATAGGCCAACTATTAGAAACAATAGTATTAAACCTATAAAGGATGAGGCTTTAAATCATAGTAGTAACTATAATGAATAAAATATAGATTAGCAGTTTCCTGAACTTTAGAGATCAAAGTATTGTGATAATTGTGAAAAATTTCAAGATGGTGAAATTGAGTACAACAGACATGTAGAAGCATTAAATCACAAGTATAATGTAATTGTAGGCAATAGAGAAGTAGTAGAGACTGGTGATCGGTATATATGCATAAAATGTAAGGTTACTCTAAGTCTATATAACGTAGTGGCTCATTTTAAAACAAATATGCATCTAGATGACGTTAATGGTATAACTGAAGATAGAACTGAAGATAAAACTGAAGATATAACTGATGATAAAACTATATCTAAAGATAAAAAATATAAATAAAGATAAAAAAATAACTCAAGATATAACTGAAGATAATAATATAGCTAGAGATATAAATGATGATAATAACATAACTAAAGAAAATAATATAACTAAAGATACAACTGGATATATAGCTGAAGGTAATCATGTGAACTGATGATACAGCTACGGGTTATTGTAAGATGTGTAATAGTAGAAATAATAATAAAAACACTCAATATAATTCAACGCAACATGAAAGAAATACTAAAGAATTGAAACAAGCAGATGACAAGTGGAGATCAAAAGTTAATGAATTAGGATTAGATCATAATAAGAGACACAAATAAAAAATAACAGCAACTAGTAAAAAGTTTGGAGATGCTATTTTCTTAGAAACTTAGAAGCATTACGTAATACTCATCCTTATTTTAAGTTTAACACCTCTGATGTAGTGCGATATACAAAACCTACTGATGAAAAATTAGAAAAACATGAATTCATATTTAGACTAATGTCTAGAAAATATAATAGTTCTTATGGTTTGGATTTGTTGACAGGAGAATTAAAAAAAGGCGGGAGCAAGAGATGAATCAGTCTGGTTGGACTATGCAAAGGTTTGATGGAAGGACTATGTACATACATAGGTCTTATCCTCCAGGTTGTTCTCCTGCAAAACTTCCGTTTAAATCTAATCAAATAAAAAATATAAATAAAAATGATGAAGAGTGTTTTCTATGGTTTCTAATTGCTTATCTACATCCTGCAAAATTTAATCCTGAAAGAGTTAGTAACAATAATAAATCTGAATATATTATTGAGATAAAACTACCTAATGTGATAACCCCCCTATGATTGAAATCGCTTAAGAAAAATGCAAGAAATAAAAAAAAGATACAGTATATTTCAATATATTTAATCTAATTAAAAACAAAACTATTTATCCTGTTTTAATCAATCATAAGGGTCCGAAAGGATGTAATATATTATATTGTGATAAGCATTACTTCCATTGTAAAGATGTATCATTCTTGATAAGAAAATTTAAAAAAAATGTTATCCATGGTTAAAATGTTGTGTATACTTTAGAACAGAGGATGCGTTAGTTAATCAGTTGAAATTATGTTTTTATGATGGGACTCGTATGGGAAGAAGAACCTTCCATACAGATTAATATCTTAAGTTTCACAAGTTCAATTACAGAATCAGAATACTTGTCATTATGGTACATGACTTTCAATGTAAATTATTAATTAATAAAAATATTCCTATAGCATGTTGATTATACATTAAAAGTACATTTCCTGATGTATTATAAAGTAAATATTAATATTGTTGTGATGATGAAGTTGTTGAATGATTTGTGGGTAGAATTGATTATTCTAATAAACACTTTAAAGAAATATTCAAAATAAAAATACCGTATAAAGAAGAGACTGTTACTCCACACAAGGATGGGACTTCTTCCATGTTTCACCTTGTTACTGGTAAAGAGAATTATTTAAAATGCTATAACTTCAAATCAATCTACTCCTCTGCTATGGTACGAGCATACATTTGTGCTCGTACTGGTGAGATAAACGTATGTGATCATAAAATTGATACTGGATGTAGCTCTAGCTCTATCACTAGCTCTAATAACATAGGCTATATCTATACTATAGGTATTGAATATGATGTTGAGCTAGAACAAAAACAAAGAAGTATCCATTCTTTCCTGTAACAGCAAAAGCTAGTTTTGATCAGTTGACTATCAAAATGAAAATAAAAAGAGAAAATATAAGCCAAATGAGTAGTTGATTTTGAAGCTCATAGATAAAAAAGATTTTGTGATTGATGGCGAGATGTTAGATTGATTTTTGAATAAAGGATTGAAGTCGGAAAATATTGCAATAAAATATAAATTGTTTTATAAAAAGAGTAATTGGTTACAAAATAACATTGAGTTTTATATTCAGAAAAACTAAAGCAATAATGCATGCTATGGTAGAACAATTGAAAATGTGTTTAATAGACAAGATGTGGAGATTGTTAATGATGTAGATAGATATATTAAATGAGTTGAAATTATTAACTACAAGTATGCTATTGAGTTTGATGATGACTTTGTAGCTGTACTTAAAGTAAGAGGAAATGTTAAATTAGATTAATTTAATTATATAGATTTTATTATCTTAGAGAAAGCTGAGCTCTTTATGCATAAAGCTATATATGATTATTTTGAGAAAAAATTAGATTGTCATAATCATAAATGTTCTTGAAGGTGGTACTATTACTGACGAGATGGATAAAATAAAAGGTGAACACTGAGTTAGGTAAAAATAAAGAGGAGATACCTAACGATACTTTTAAAGAAGCCTGTTTCCTTAAAGCTAAAGCATATTGTTATACTAATGTTAAGGTGAGGAGGGGAAATAGTTTAAAGGAATAACTAAGTCTACTATTAAAAATCAAAAATTACTATAGAATATTATAAAAACGCTATATATAACTTCTTTCTGACGCCGTCTCCTCAGACAGTCTTTATTCAACCATCCGACATAATTTCTCTTTAAAGACTTTGAAATTACTATTTTGCAACAAAACTGACGATTCGCGGGAACAAGTTGAGCTGTTCGCAGGCAATATGGTTGTATCTAGAGCATCATCATCACCATGGCTAGTTTCACTGTCAGTCTCGCTTTCTGATACCACTTTACCATTTTTTTTCGGGCGCCCAGTTGACACTTCTTTTGGGTATTTTTCTCTTTAGAGTCAATTCGTCATCGGAGGGTGAGTTAGAATCAGAATAAGACATTCCTAACATGAAAACAATTTAACCAAGTGTTAAATACGGAACCACATTTGTGATGTTTTTATATAGAAAAAGTTTCAAGAGCGTTCAATGAAGGGCTGATAATTGATAACTTAAATCAATCTGATCGCTCACTAATTAAAACCCAAGATCTTACAGAATACAAAAATAAGAGAGGAGGAAGCAGAAGCTAAATATTCTTGGCTTTTGAAACAGAAACACTTTTTGAAATATGAACTCTCAAAAAGCAATGAAATTAGATGTGGTCTATTACACAAATAAAAAAAATGGTGTCATATTACAACAAATCTGAAATTTTTTTGTACTGATAGACATACTCTGGTTTTTTAGGTAAACTTAAGCAAACAGACCTTAGTAAAACTAACACTGCACACATGTTCAGAAGTAATAACGATAGCTACCAAACTTGAGCGGCAAGAAGCAGCTTCAATGAAAACAAACAATGGACAAAAGAAATTCATAGCCGTCAAGTTAAAACATCAAGGTTTGAAGACAGGATACTTGTGAATCTTTTTCGCTGAGCAATAACATAAACAAAAATGAATGAATCTTGGCACGAGAGCCGTGCCTGTTTCTTAACATCCCATATTAGAGACAGTATTTTGATTTAATTTCTGCGCCATATTGAGTGGCACCAATTATAGGGCGGCTAACGGCCTCCTCAGCATCATTACCCTAATTGCTCCAAACGCACAACTGAAAAATCTCCTCGAGTTCCTCGTCGCATGCAATTCTCGAATTTCGACGGTTAACCTTCCCACCCATCCGCTCTTTATTAAGTTTACAAGCTTTTTCTGCAGCAAAAATTTCCGGCGCAAGAATTCGCCCGAAAACTGAGGGTCCCTCTTCTGTCGGTTTGATGGTCATATGATCTTTCCCGTTAAACAAAAGAGGTTTCTGTTCAACTCTATTTGCTTGGATAGCTTTCTTGACTTTTTTGAGGTTTTCGGGATTCTCGCCGTTTCGCAAAACCTCCAGAAGCTTCTTCCTGAAGGCAGAAATTTCTTTCATATCTTTCCTCATTTGACTCTCCTGTGCATCCATAACCTCATTGAGTTTACTTTTTACAAAATCCATTACATCGTCCATCGAGTCATGTGAGTTATCGACTGTTTCCGTATTAGATTGCAAGTCACTTGGCGTTGAACAATCGGTTTTTGGCCAAGTCTACATGAGGGCTTTGGTAGTTATCGTCTATTACATCAAGATACCTAGGGAAATGGATCTTTCGTCTTACTGCACTCTCATTTGCCTCGGCCGGCCGCTTAATGACCACTTTGTCCGGAATCGCGTTTTCTTTACCGCTACGCAAAACAAGCATTGTATTTTATCGTAAAATTTACGATAATGGTTGTTTGACGTTTTGGAAACTACATGATTAGGATCGTCTATTTCTTCTAATATGTACTACTCAGTCGCCTACTACTCTCAGATGATGAGTTTGTTCAACGCTTTTTGTTAAGCTTCAATAAACAATAAACAATTGTGTTCTAAAAAGCAACAGATTAACTAACCCAGTAGGAACAACTGATTCTTGTGATTGTGCGATGTTCTCTCTGCCATCGTATTGAAATCTTGTTTCACTGAAAAATTTTCAATCAGTTCTGCAAGCTTTCGATCCAACTAATTATCAAAAACTAAAACAATGTGGTTTCATTAACTGTTTGAAACATCCAAGCAAAAAAAGCCATTTTGCAGCAAACCGAATGGATAAAAGAAAAGTGTTTCTGGTACATTGAGCAAGCCTGTGACATAAGGCAGAGCCGTTTAGTTTATCCAAAATTAATGAACACTACCAAATTGTGAGGAGATCAAAAACGGAACAGAGGTGAACTTTCGCAACAGAACCGATATCCGACAAGACCCTATCCGTACTGGCATTTTTTTTGCAGTAACGCTTTTCGAATTGTTGACAGGCTCTTCAGCGGAACAATTTTCACTAAAGCCGCTCAAAATTCCCCGACCTCTGAGTCCTTGAGATTTTTGTTTCGCGGTTTTGTCATCGAAAGTTTGTCAGCTAACGTAATTTCAAACGGCCAAGCAGAAATTTTGTACTCTAAGACGGTAGGGTTGATGTCATATTTTCTGTAGAAGACCCAATTCAACCCTCTGGCCTTTTTTCGTCAGCAGCGGTATCGTAGTATAAGGCTTTTGTCGGAATCATACCTCTAGTTGGGCGAGGATCCTCGACAATTACGTTATCTGTTGATGTTTTTGACATGATTTGTTCTGAAAAGCAGCAACATCTCATTTCAACTCATCAACAGAGCGTGAATTGTTGGTCTGTGCTCGAGAAATTTGTTATTGTGGGTTAATTAGTTATTTGTTAACATAATTAGAAAAAATCAGAGGTGAGCAGCCCAGCAGACAAAATGTTTTCTTGAGAAAGAGGAAAATTAATGAGAACAATAAACTCAAAAATCAACAATTATCTATACAGTATTGATGAACACTTAAAGACAATTTAGAACCACACGGTAAGAGAAATGTAATGAGTAAAATTTCTAACCCCTCTCATCGTTAAACTTTGCAAGCAAGCACGCACTATTTTCAATGAAATGTTTTTGCTTTACTCAGTGAAATTTGTAGTGAAATATTTTGTCCGACGCCAAAGCAACTTAATAAAAAATCGCCTACAATAAAAAATTGGCTACAATAAAATTCCCACCCACCGCACTGGAGGGTTGGAAAACAAGTTGCAGGACAATCCAATAAGATTGACCGAATCAATCAAATCGAAATTGCCTTCAACTTTTTGGTTCAACTTTCTTCAAAATTTGAAGGCAGCATTTCAATTTTATCTGCCAGGTATCATCTGACTGTTACCTGAAGCCTTATCAGCCACACTTCAGCTCAATGACAGTTAAATCCTAGCAGCCACAACTCGGCTAGATTTAAACTTATATCTCATAAGACATATATCAACTGATTGATATGTTAAATATTATCAGCCATACATCAGCTGATTGCCATGCTTAATATTATTAGCCACAGTTCAACTGATTTTTGCCCCGAGTCTTATCAGCCACAAGTCAGCTGAAAGAGAATTTAAATCCTAGCAGCCACACGTCGGCTCATTTAAACTTACATCTTATCTGGCATATATCACCTGATTGATATGTTGAATATTATCAACCACACATCAGCTGATTGCCATGCTTAATATTATCAGCCACACTTCAGCTGATTTTTACTCCAAGCATTATCAGCCACACGTCAGCTGAAAGACAATTTAAGTCCTAGCAGCCAAAGAGCAGCTGAATTTAAAACTTAAATCTTATCAAACATTTATCAGCTAATAGATATGTTGAATCTTAGCAACAACACATCATCTGATTGCCGTGCTTAATTTTATCAGCCACACTTCAGCTGAAATACTATTTAAATCGTAGCAGCCACACGTCGGCTGATTTTAAACTTAAATCTAATGAGACTTATATCAGCTGATTGATAAGTTCAATCATATCAACCACACATCATCCGATTGCTCTGCTACCTTTAATAAGCTGCACATCAGCTCATTTCATGACTATTCTAATAAGCCACAGCTCAACTGAAAAAAATTTTTATTTCCAAAACAAAAAAAAACGACAAAAAGCAAAGGAACAAATTAAAAGTTGAAGGCTCATATTAACAATTACAGGTTGCTTGATAATTCAGTTTCTTTGCTGAGAATCTTCTGCTTAAAAAGAGGCCATAGCTCGTCATATGATTCGGGATAAAGATGCACACCATCTCTTGCATTCACAAAAATGAACGGAGCAAAACCGATATGCCGAGCTTTATATCTCTTTTGTAACCTATGGTTTGCATGGTCAGTCCCAACCAAATTCGCCATTCGAGGCACAAGGTCAAAACTCAATAGCACCGTTTGATTTTACTTACAGAAATTGTCGCTTCCCTAAATCTTTGGCACAGTCCACTGAGCGATGAGTGTGCAGGTTCGCCAAGTCGGCCAGTTATGTCGTTCCCAACCATAAACACAACGAGGAAATCATTTTCGACCATAGCATTTTGATAGTGGCGCCATTTGAGGGCCATCTCGCCTCCTCTTCCATAAATTTCGAACTCCGGGTCAATTATCTCGGACAATTTAATTAAATGTTAGGCGCCTAGCTATCCAAATTTGAGATTCGAATTCGTGGTAGTCTTGAAAAAAGAGATATCTAACACTCTGCCCGCATTTAGAACGCTTACTCAGAATCAAGTTTTGATGGGGGTACAATACCTTAATCCTAGCCCACTAATTCATTGTCGTTCTGGTGTTGACACTTACCGCTGAAAGAAAAGCATGAAACAAACAGCAGAAGACATAAATTGCATCATTGTGGAAACGTCCCGGTAACATTCTCGTTAATGAATGGGCCTTGGGTGCCCAATATTGCAGCCCGAATAAAAGTTGTTCCCAAATTTTAGTGGAAAGTCGGTGGGGTCATCTACAGACCCAAAATTGACCCCCTGAAACTCTGAAAACGCTATATAAACTATATTTGGGGAGCTTCCCCATTACAAATGGAGCTCTACGCACCTATTCCTGTAACCAAAATCATTGTTTTCACTATTTCACACGTAGAAACGTGAAACGTACCGATCACTAAAAAATCAAAGTGGGGGTATGTGTCGGAGCAAATATCTCGAAAACGGCTGAAAGAATAAAACACCACTCACAGGGATTGAAGTAAGGCTCAAGTTGAATTCAAATAAAAAAAAGATCAAAAATCGGTTCCCTCTACGACAAGTTATTACCAAAACTAAGTACGGTACCAAAGTCCAAAATTGACCTACGCCGACTGACGTTTCGCTAATGTACACACTTATTTCTCAATAACGCCTGAAAGAAACAGCACCAAATTTATAAAGTTGAAAGTACGGCTCAGGTTGAGTTCAAAGCAACAAACAGATCCAAAATCGGTTCACTCTACGAGGAGATTTTTAAAAATTAAGGTACCGTACCATTGACCGAAATTGACCTAGTACGACTGACTAATACTACCATATCTACTACTAGTGAAACTGAACTATGCAACAATTAAATATGGAGATACTCCCCACTAACTGCGGGATCTGAAACATTGAAATTAACTGTCGAATGCTGGCTTATGGAAGTTTAAACTGATCATCAGTGTAGTGTTTCTCTCCTCAGGAGCTCGATCTGTGGTTAATTTTCCTGGCCGATTTTTCAAAAACGACTGAACAAAAACAAACGCCCTCAGTACCGTTTGTAGCACTGCTTGACATACGCATCATACTAAAAAAAGAGCCCAATCGGTGCACTCTTCAAGGAGTTATAGCAAAAACAAAGTGTCGTATCGAATGACCCCAGAGGTGATATACATTACATTCAGAGCTAAAATTGGCCTTCTGAACTACATAAAACAACCTATAAAATATAAATGGGACAATCCCCATAATCAGAAAAATCTAACGGACTAATTATAGGGTATAAATTAGCCTGTTTTGTTGATCTAACATGTAGATACACCAAATGGACCGGACATGAAATTGTCAAAATGGGGATATGTGACCCGGCCATTTTCTCAAAAAACGGCTGAAAAAAACAAAACACCATTTACAAGGATCCAATTACGGCTCACGCTGAGTTCAAATCAACAGACAGATCAAAAATCAGTTTAATCTACGAGGAGATATTTCAACATAGAGATACCGTACCAAACGACAAAATTGGTCAAGTAGGGGTCACCTTTCGCTAAAATTCGCTGTCTTAACTACACAAAACTACATACAAATTTTATTGAAGAAGACTCCCCGCTAACTGAGGATTCTGAAACACTAACATTTGTTGGGTAAATCGCGCGTTTTGTTGTACCTTAATTTGGGTCACCCAGAACGACTTGATAATTGAACTTTTTTTCAAACTTGGACAATAATAATTTTTTGACCAGGTCGACTTAAGAATACAACTAAATACTGGGTGCAAGAAGGTTTCCGTATCAAAAAGTTGCGACCATGCCCGTTCAATTTGGAACACAACTTTTAAAGAAATCATCTAAAATAAATAGTGTACCCCTAGTTTTAGGCAATTAGGAGAGCCAATTTTCTCGAAACACTGCGCAAAATGAACGAAAAAGGCTGCTGGAACGTATTTCTATACATAAATCATGTCGACTCGGCAGTTACTGAACACCGAAAACCTTTACCTGGATGTGGAAAAAAAATCCCACATGTTTTCATAAAAAAACCAACACGAGAAATTCTTAAATTGATGAAATAGATAAAATTGTATAATTGTTCGAAACTGTTGGTTGAGATAGTTTCAAAGTTTCCATGGAAGACTGAATAGCAGCATTTGTATGCATCTGTAGCACCCTGAATTAATAAATCATCAGAAAAGCTTCAAAATCTATTGGATGGCATATTTGAAAGCTGTGTCAAACTAAACATTTTGTCGGCACAATAAGTAAAGCAAATTAATTAGACAAGCTGCTCCAGCTAACTAGTTTTAAAGCATAACCTTTTTAAACCATTTTGGTCACGAAGTTGAGATGAATCCATCAAAAACGAGAAACGATCTCCTAAAGTTTGTCATTACTCTGAACTTTTGCTCAAACAAATTAATGTGTATTAGCTTCTGTAAAGATCTTAACATGTGTTTTTGACGGTTAATTAGATGCATTGTTAGACGAGGTAGACACCCCAACGTTTAAAATGAATTGGATGGCCACTTTTCACATCGACAGATGTGTCAGACTATTTGCGAGGAAAGAAATTTTCATAAATTTTGCGAATTTCATAATGAGAAAAAAAGATGAAAAACCAAATTAAGGAAAAAATAGTAGAAAGAAGATATAGAATATTTAGCGAACTTTACAATTAACACCATAAAGCAGTTTTTACTTCCCGGAAACTCTCAGAAGCAAAGAAAAATCAAATTATCTACAATAATTAGACGAAAAAATTTTTTTGCTTTTTGAAGTCGAATAAACATTTTTCTTCACCCTAACAGACAAAATTCCGCTTTTCCTATTTTCACCTAATCTAGTGAACTTAGATTGTTTTACATGGAGATCATGACAACCATTTTGAATCCGTAGTTGAGAAAAAAACATTACAGAAATAAAAAAGATATAAAAAAATCGCAGCATATGCTTCAAAAACGTCTCAGTCCTCGATTAAAACCAAGTGTTCTAGTAATTGGTCTTTTCAAGAAAGAATTAGCTACAATAAACAAAATTTTTGGTGTCCGATTTACCCCAAAAAGTTTTTTTGGGAGGAAACTTATTCTATATTCTTTCGAGTTTTCATTTTCTCATAATTTTTTTGTGCTATGAGCTAGTTGTACACTTCTGGAGATGAACCTGAGTGGAGGATCAGAACTAAAGCGTTTCAGATAGTGACAAAAAATAAATAATCATATTTCGATAAATTTTGTGAGCCAAAACATTGAGATGGGTTGGTTCAATTCTGGATGAGGTAGAACTCTGCTTGATTTCAGCTAAAAAACACAAAATTGGCTTCAAAGAAGTTTGGTTCCTCGAAACAACTCATTGGCAATAGCAATTGGTCTTTTCAAAAAAAAACTAGCTACAATAACCAATACTTTGGGTGCGCGATTTACCCCAAAATTGTTTTGAAAGAACACTGAAACCATGCTCTATCGAGTTTTCATTGTCCACTACTTTTTTGTGCTATACGCTAAATTACACCAGTGCACATGAACTTCAAACGCGAACCACAGATAAAACGTTCTACATGGTGCCAGATATTGATAATACGAGAAGGAGTAACTTCGAAAGACAAATGAGTGATATATGATGGATTTCAGTTCGTTATAATGTAAGTTTTTGCTGGTTATCAGTTCAAAAACATAAGATACGCATCAAAAGTGGTCTGTTTTGCACCAAAAATTTGAATGGCAGGAAAACATTCCTTCCTAAGGAAGAAATGAGTTCTTTTACGGAAAAAATAGAACCAAAACTGCTCTAGGAAGTTCTATGACTATAACTTTTTCGTTGTTGCTTGCTAGTTGCGATCTCACTTGATGCGACGGCTTTTCCTTGAACAATTCAGGGCGTGCATGGAGTTTTTTAAATTGAAAAAATGTTTTTCACTTTTGTCCAAATTTTTTATTTTTCTATAAAATTTTTCATTTTTCTATGAAGTTCTATGACTACAACTTTTCCATAATTCTCTGTTTGCTTAAGACTCGATTTTTCAATTTTTCTTTCAAGTTAGTTTTTTGAGACATATTTTTTCCCTCCTTTTCATGATGTAATATAATTTTCATAAAAATTTAATTCCATAGAACTCCCTTTTATGAAAGTTCTATGACTACAACTTTTCATAGACGCCATAATATGAAGTTGTAATTTTATAACTGTTTGAATAATGGGGTCAACCCGGGATTGGTCAAAATTGTTAACCATTCCCTAGTCGAGACCTGGAATTATGAAAAGACCTATTAATTCCAGGTGGGGGGGGTAAATATTGAATTAAATTACAATTAATACCGCGAATCTTACACTTTTTATTCAAATTCACCGCTAATCTCACGTCTTTTTGCGATTTTTAGCGGTGAAACCTTGACCCGAGTGGACCAATTTTTTAGATTGAACAAATGACATTCGTTGTAGCATGTCCTTGCTTTTTTAGTTTAATACTCCATCAACAATTATGTTTTTCATCGACAATTTAATTTCTCTATGTTTCCCAAAAAAAAGATTTGGCAAATTCCAAAACAACTGATATTGATCCAGCCAAATTCCAGGACGTATTTTTAGTTCCAGCCAAATTCCAGGACGTATGTTTAGTTCCAGCCAAATTCCAGGACGTATTTTTAGTTCCAGCCAAATTCCAGGACGTGTGTTTTAGTTCCAGCCAAATTCTAGGACGGTTGCTTTAGTTCCAGCCAAATTCCAGAACATCACATTGGGTCCAGACAAATTCTTTTCATACCCAATATCTGTCAAGGACAGTCTTTTCATACCCAATATCTGTCGAGGACGGTCTTTTAATAATTCCAGGTCTCGACTAGGGTTCAGTCAGTAATTTATTCATTTTTCAAACAAAAATAAGATCCGGAAACTGTTCAGAATAAAGCCTCTTCTATTATACTCGAGTTAATATTAATAGCTTATTAGTTAACTCTCAACAGAAACAAACACACTGTTATAACCCCTTGCACCAATTTGTTTAATAGCTAATTTCTCTCGGCATAGCGTTAACTGTACCATCATATGTAAGAGCGATGGTCGGCTTCAAGTTTCATGTTGATTGTGGATGGCGCGGATTCCTCTTTCGCCAACTGCTTCTTCACATGTGTATCGGGGTGTTATTCCTGATCCATTGTCAAAGCAATAGTAATCATCATCACAGCATTTCCCCTCTAACTGAACAGGTCCACAATCTTGACCATTTGCGGAGCACGCCTAAGGAAAATAAACTTTTCTCAGCCTGTACTAGAAAATCCTTCTTTTAAATGCTCATCTATTCGTTAGCTGTACAGAAAAGGCAACATAGCTGTCTTTGTATGGATGTGGACAGCCTACAGGTCCATAGGCATCCCTATTAGAGAAGTTGTTCATATTAAGTGTTTTTGTTTGTTTCGTTCTAGTGAGACAGACGGTCATGGGATATTTTCAAAATTTACAGCCCCTCTTAGAACTATAAAATGGCCCTCTCCTTGTGGTCTATACTCAAAACAATAATAAATTGCCCGCAGTTGAGACAGCCCAATTATAGTTCCCGGGTTGGGAAATTTTCCAAAAATTATGTAAGAAATGCGCTGAAAAGCGCTGATTTTTCAAAAATTTCAGCGCAAGAACCTTAAAAATGCACTTAAATGTGCTGAAATGCGCTGAAACTTTGCAAGAAATGCGCCAAATTTTCAGCGCATTTCAGCACATTTCAGCGCATTGTTAAGTAATGTTTTTGCGGAGAATTTTTTTGAAAATCAGGGCACTTCAGCGCATATCTTGCAAAGTTTCACGGCATTTCGGAACATTTCAGCGCATTATTATGTAAGCTTTTTGCGCTGAAATTTTTGAAAAATCAGCGCATTTCAGCGCATTTCTTACAAAGTTCCAGCGCAGTTCAGCACATTTCAATGCATTATTATGTAAGGTTTTTGCGCTGAACGTTTGAAAAAAATCAGCGCATTTCCACGCATTTTTTACAAAGTTCCAGTGCATTTCAGCACATTTCAGCGCATTATTATTTAAGGTTTTTGTGCTGAATGTTTTTGAAAAATCGGCGCTTTTCAGCGCATTTCTTACAAAGTTCCAGCGCATTTCTGCACATTTCAGCGCATTATTATGTAAGGTTTTTGTGCTGAATGTTTTTGAAAAATCACATCATTTCAGCGCTTTTCTTGCAATGTTCCAGCGCAGTTCAGCACATTTCAATGCATTATTATGTAAGGTTTTTGCGCTGAACGTTTGAAAAAAATCAGCGCATTTCCAGGCATTTTTTACAAAGTTCCAGTGCATTTCAGCACAATTCAGCGCATTATTATTTAAGGTTTTTGTGCTGAATGTTTTTGAAAAATCGGCGCTTTTCAGCGCATTTCTTACAAAGTTCCAGCGCATTTCTGCACATTTCAGCGCATTATTATGTAAGGTTTTTGTGCTGAATGTTTTTGAAAAATCACATCATTTCAGCGCTTTTTTTGCAATGTTCCAGCGCATTTCAGTGCATTATTATGTAAGCTATTTGCGCTGATTTTTTTGAAAAATCCACGCATTTCTTACAAAGTTCCAGCGCATTTCAGCACATTTCAGCGCATTGTTATGTGAGGTTTTTGCGCTGAATTTTTTGAAAATCAGCGCATTTCTTACAAAGTTCCTGCGCATTTCAGCACATTTCAGCGCAATATTGTGTAAAGTTTTTGCGCTGAATTTTAGACCAGCGCATTACAGTCCATTTCTTGCGAAGTTTCAAAGCTTTTCAGCGGATTGTTAGGAAATATTTTTCCGCTGAATTCTTAAGAATACGCGCCTTTCAGCGCATTAATTCCTTCTCCTTTAGAAACTATTTGGACTTTCGCACTCCTACTTTTCTCAAAAGCCCTGAATTTTTTCTACGGATGCGCTGAATTTGCGCTGAAACTTTGTAAGAGAGAGGCTGAATTTTTTTTGTCTCTAAATTTTATCAAAAGCACTCATTTTTTTCTAGGGATGCGCTGAATTTGCGCTGAAACTTTGTAAGAAAGGCGCTGGAGAAAAGTGGTAATTTTTTGCAAGAAATCTGCTGAAATTGCGCTGAAACTGTGTATGAACTGCGCTGAAAATGTGCTGAAATTTTGGTTTTTCAGCGCTTTCTCTCCAATTCAGCGCAATTTCAGCGCATTTATTACATAATTTCAGCGCATTCAGCGCAATTCTTAGAAAATAATGCGCTGAAACGGCGCTCACATCTCGACCAGGGTTTGATCTATATCGGGGAAACTGTCCATGGCTAGAATTGCGCCGGGCAGTTGACACCAGAGTTTTGAGTTGATTATCGCTGCCAATTTCGCGCTTGGACCCGCCAGTCGAAAATTCTTTTTGTTTTTTTTTCTAATTTGGGTAGATGCCACAACTTTAGTCACTTTTTTGTGTTTAGCACACTATATGCATTATGGGAACTTAAATACTGTCTTCTGATTGGTCAAAAAAATACTGATTGGAATTCAATTCAAAAATAGTTACTCTTTTGTAGAGGGCGGTAATGAAAAGATTCAAATAACAATACTTTATGAAAAAAATGCTCTCCTTCCACCAATTAAAAATTGAAATATACCGAAGTGTTGACGGTGATTCTCATTTTAAAATTTGGTGGCTGGATAGAATTTTTTTACACTACTATAAAAAACCTATTGTGGAAAAAGTTTTTTTTACACTACTGTAAAAAAAGGCTCTTTTGTACTAATGACATTACCATCTACAAAAAAACAAATCCAAAGTGAAAAACTAATCAGGAGAGCTACAACTGCTAACGAGCAGTTGGTAAACAACAAGATTTTATTAAACACAAAATTTTTAAACAAAATTAGAAAATTAAAGGATATTTTAAGCTCTTTTGAAACCGAAACTATTCACAATAGTAGGCGGTTAGATATATACGAATCATTGGAGAGATAACAGAAGCTGTATTATCATCTATAGCCCCATTTGCAACGACAACATCAACTGCTCTAACAGCTATAGGTTTATCTTTTTCCTTTCCAAGAGCTTCTGCTGATGCTGTAATCGGTTCAAACTCAAAAACAAAAAAATGATTATACACAACAAGCTGAGTTTAATTTTAGATGAGCAGTTTAACGAAAAGTTAATAATCTTTATACTAAATCTCTGATGATAATATTGCAGATTACAATGAATTTCAAGAATTGATGTCGGCATAAGAGGCGTTCAGGGGGAAAAGATGATTAGATCGATTTTATAAACTAATGTTATTAGTTTTTATTTTAAAAATCTTTCATCATCAAATTTATTCAAATTTCTCTAGATTTCTATGTAGTTAACATCTTTTCACCCACCTTTTTTATTATTTTTTCAGATAAGATTCACTCTTCATTAGCCAATAATGCATCGTAATAACCTTAATCTTTTATTCTTTTTTTGAACTGCTCCCTTCGTTAGCCCCTACATTTATACCTATGAGTATTGGTTCCAGTATCATTCTTTCTTCTGTAATTTTACTAACAAGTTGGTGTTTTTAATTAACAAGAATTTCGTTATGATTCTTATCTGGAATATCAAGGTTACCTAAAACAATGTGTTCGCTACTGATTTCACCTTCAGTAAAATATGTTAAAAAGCCATCAGCAGCCATTAAAACGCATCAAAACTAATGCCGACACTTCAATTAATGAGCAAGAGGCACAACACAGCAAGAATTCAAAAAATAATTTTCGAAACTGAATAAGTTAGAATTCGTCAGAATCTCAAAAGAGATCAAAATGGTTTTCATTAGTCCGGACTCCAAATTTGTCCTCCCCCCGTTTTTTGAAGAGAAAACCTGAGCGCCTAAGGGTCTTAGCACTTGGTTACACTTCTCAGCTACCCATGGACACCGCAAACGTTTTATATAAGAATCAAAACTCTATATGTCAACACCTATGTGGTGCAAAGGGTTTTTTTACTTATTTCCGTTTCATAGTTAAATTTTATATGCTAATTATGAGAAATCTCAGTTAGTAACTTGGGGTCAATTGCCAATCATTCAAGTGCTCCTAATACCATCCATGCGTATGTCAAGGAAAGCAAATACCTGACGTTTATAGTGTAAATATTGACTCAAAGCATTTTTCTTGATAAGCCAATCAGGAACCACTTATAACGATGATATAGATGATACTCACTTATTAATCACATTAATTTGTTTGTTTAGATGGTGAAACTGAATGGAAGTTTAGACCGGAAGAAACAGGTACCGTGATCAGTTGGTTTTCAAATTGACTCAAATTTGAATCTTGATCATCTTTAATCTGTGTCAAAAATAAGTTGCTAGATTGTAAAATCGCCAAAGCTTTCAAAGTAAGTTGAGCTTTCCTATAAGAAGTAAGCAATGTTACTAAAACTGTCTGAAGCCTTACAAACTTCAGTGCGAGATTGGACACATTTTCTCACTTAATATATTCTCAACTTCATTCAAATCAAACATAGGTAATGTTAAAATTTAAGTCCCTTTATACGACCGAGCAACGAAATAGTTTAACGAGACTATAAGTCAAACGAATTTAGTAAAGAATCAGGCAGGACTAAAGATCAAGAACTAGACTGTGATATTTCGGGACCACAGGGATTGTTGAGCAGCCACAACAATTGGCCCGGTGAAAACAACACGAGCAGGAAAGAATTTCTGTTCATTTTGGTAGACAAGAAAGAAAAGATGACGACGGGTGGAAAGAGTCCAGATGTCAGGCTACTTCTAGAGTTGAGCAAAAGAGCCGGCTGAAATGCTCAGAAGATTTGACAGACATCTTGCAGATGTGGAAAGTCACTTAGCTCAGAACAAAACACTGTCCTCCAAAAAAAGCATATGAATGTAACTTTGTGACTTACGACGAACTCGAGGAAACAGAGAGGAAAAGAATCGACTCCTGAAGCGAAATTATTTGAATAGTTTTGATGCCGACACCGAACAAAAACTGGTCGAAGAGAATAAGACACTTCACTTGTTAATTGATTGCATACCAAAATTCGTAGAAAAAAAAGAATATAGCCGCTCAGATTTTACCTTCGAAAAGAAGTTTTGCGATTCTACAATTTAGCGGAAATAAATTTACCGTTTTTTTCGCAACGCAACAAAAATCGGAGGGAAGTTAGGAACTCCAAAATTAGGATTTTGCATGCAGGCATTTTGTGCCAGACTGAAAGACCTGTTAATGAAATCAGATTCAATCCGAGCATAAGTTTTACGAATTGTGAAGCCAATATTGATGTCGATTGATTGGTGGGTTTAGATTAGAATAAAGATTATTATTAAGGCATGCTTAAACCGTACATGGAAACCACAAGAATTGGAAATCGAATATCGTTAGTGTAATCCCCATCGGCTGGCGATAACATCGCAAACGGAACTTTAGCTGTGACAGGAAGTGGAGCAACAGGAGATGTCGAGGGGAATGTTCAGTTATGTTTCAGGCATTTTGCTACAAACCGAAGCAGAAAAGAACCCAGTATTGGCAACTCGCGTTCATCCAGAAGGCGAGATATCGTTGAAATAGATCTCGAAAACTTAAGATTTTCGAGATTGCGAAAGCGGCAGTTTGATTTGGAAAAGAAGCTGGAAGAACTAGACTTACGTCGACGAAAGGAAGAACTAAAACATTTTGGTCTAAAGTTGCAAAAATAAAAAGACGAGCTACGTCTGCAACAGCATGAGTGAGAGCTTGAAAATGAACGAACGAGGGCTCAGGCTGACGAGGAGCGAAGACGCCTGGAATTTGAATTGACAAAAGGAAGTTCAAGAACATCATCTGGGTGGCAGCTAGACGAGTTACGAAATGTTGGACCAAGGTGTTAGCTGGGAAAAACGGTAGGCTGGGCAGATTCAGGGAATCCAAAAATCTTCCTCTAGCCGGCCACTATCCCCGAATGTTTTGGCCGATTCTACTAGGAACGTCACGCAAGAGAGAGATGACACACGTTTCATTGCCAACCCGAAGCCTACATAGATGTTCAAACTGCTTATAAGAAATTCCTCAAAGCATTTGCCTGACTGGGCGATTCTTAAGAAACCAGAAATTCCTAAATCAATTAGGGTGACAGAACCAAAATCACCTTTGCCCTACATGATGCTCCAAAAACAACAAACGTCAGCATTCTATATTAATAACCAAAAGAGCACAACTTACGTCCTAGTCCTAAGAGAACTCATGAAAGAGACCGGCGGAGAATCGAAACTAAACAACGCTTAGCCATACAAATCTGCAACTAAATGACCAACCGAAAAGTGATCCAAAAGAATTAACAAAACTCAAGTTAACGGGGATTTCGGTAGACCCCTAGGATTGGCCCGAGTTGGCAGAACTTTTTGATGTTACTGAGCATCAAAACCAGCTTACATAGACAAACACACACACACAAAAACACACAAACACATATCTATATATATTTATAATGCGAATAATATTTGGATTGCGAATAATGCGAATAATATTTGGATTGAAAAAGTCCAAGATTGGACCAAAACCAGACTTGATTTTGCTGTTAGTCCATTAAGAACACTCCATTGCTTCGAATGTTACAGGTCTAGATAATTTGTTAGTTAAAATATCTAGAAGAAGGCTGCGTTTTTGATAATCATAGAGTAACGTTAGCAAAGAGAGGCCTTATTTTAATTCCAGAGCACCCTCAATGGAAGTGGAATTAGGACTAGCTCCCTGTCGTACTTTAATTGTTTAGAGTAGTGATTTGCAGTGCAAGTATGCGGAGAAGATATTATTTGGTGATTCGCGGTGCGAGATCCAAATTCAGTTTACTTGTGTTTACTCGCGGAGCGGGAATTCAAAAGAAAATTTGCAGAACTGATTCGAATTGCAGAATATCAGAGAATGGAAAAATGAACACTCATAAACAGCGTGAATGCGTGATCAGACATGTCTGATCACTAGGCGGGAAACTGAGCAGAAAGTTAACGGCAGATCATAAGACACGAACTGAACAAAATATGAAGGTTAAATAAATGAACTAAATTTAGGGCTTCATTTAAAATATACTGCATCAAGGGAACTAATAAAATAAAGATACATCAGGTATCACATACCCCTTACATCGAGAAAGAAAATTGTAAAATACAATTTTTGAAGTATAAATAGTAATAATATTTACAAAATAAAACGAGGTCCCCGGTTAAATAAATAATAGCGATATATTTGCTGGTTATCATAACTAAAAATTAGATGATTAATAAAATATGAAATGTTTTTCAGTTTTGGTACAGTTTACATATCCCACTCATCATTATCCGAGTGGTGTTTTTCCGCCTCGAGTGCTGTCATTGATTGAACGAGTGTGGGAGTATCAATGTCAATTAATGGTGGATTCCGAGGGGCGGGTGGTGACACTTGACCAATAAGAGGACATGTCCAAAAACTTCAAAACGTTTGGTCCATTAGCTTTATCATAAATATATGCAGTAGGGTATTTAGAGAAGCGATCAATTGCCGCCAGAAAGTACACTTCATTACCCTTTTCATCAAAAATTGGACCCCCAAAATCAATTTGAATTTCTTGATTTGGTTCTACACATGCTATGTGAGGATTGAATTGCTTGGCGGGAATAATAGATTTAAGATTCTTACCGATGACTGTGCAGGGTTTACACTCAGTGGCTTTAACGATTAATTCGCGGTGTATGTAGAGCCACCAACAATTTGTGGCCATACAAATCATTCCCCAAGTGCCCGGGTGACTTGCGTGGATATCGTCGATTAGCGCCTCGCGTAACACGTTCGGTATTGCTACTTTCTCGTCAATACATACACACCCGGAGCGCACGTGGAGGTCCCTCCAGTACGAATGAATATACGGGTTGAGAGCTTTTAAGCGGCTCTCATTATTTGTCAGGATGCAGTCCCTGACCTCTTTTAATACTGCATCTTTACTCGTTAACGAAGCTATTAACGATTCGTTAAAGATTTTCGACACTATGTAGTCGAATGTCGGAACTTGCGGACTGGGGGTTAGTGGAGTGCTAGCGTTTGATGAGTGGGTCGGGGATGTCGGAGTGACGTTGGGTGGTGGATTTGCTTCGCGAGGATTACTTGAGGATTCGGCTTGTTGATTCGCCGCGCGGGAGTTGCTTGACGAATTTAATCGCTGATTTACGGGGCGAGTTGCATTTCCACTTGTGGATTGCTGATCCGCTGCGCGGGAGGCAACGTTAAATCGAACACGAGATATTCGCTTCTTAGAAGGCATTTTATTTGTTATTGTTTTGACGTATTTTAATACAGGCATTGAGTGATTTAAATTTGAGTTTTCAGATTGCGAAGGATGCGACTAAATTGTGGAGTTGCAAGAGGCAAAAAGCACTGATTTTAATTTTGTGTGATGACTTTTAGAGATATTTGTGGAATGTGATATAATTGGCGGTTAATGTGATTGAGAATTTTGAGACTCGCGCTGCGCGAATGCTACTTTATTCCTAATTTGGATTAATTGCTTACTTTTGTTGGTATTTTGCAGAGCGAGATAAGTGTCAATTGGACTTTGCGACGCGGGTGTTGCATATTTTAAATTGTTTAGTTCACAAATATTATTTGAGGCGTGTTTTCGCGGGGCGAGTGAATTACTAAAGACAAGTTCGTTTACGTGAGTTGCGTGTGTGCTAATTGAATTTATTGATTTACTGCTAGACTCAACTTTAGGTTTAATTTGCGGTACGAATTCATGTGCCTCAATTTTAGGTGTATTTTGCAAAGCGAGGTTTTCTAACAAATTATGTAAATGGGATGCAGGATGTGTGGTATTTAATTCTAGTGCGTTAATGGATTTTGAAATTAGCTTTAGTTTTGCAACGATAAATTCCTCGTCGTATGCAGAAACCTTTTTAGCTATTTGAGACGGGTTTCGGGATATGTAATCGACCAGACCCATTTTTGCCCCAGGAAGGTGTTCCATGTCAAATTGAAAAGGGAGAAGACGATCGACCTAACGGGTCAATCTGCTGTTATATGACTTATTAGATCTATTTTCTTTCATAATCGAAAGAAGTGCACGGTGATCCGTAATTACTTTAAAATGTTTTCCATACAGATAATTTTTAAAATGTTCTGTTGACCAAACTACACCCAAAAGTTCAAGTTCATTTACGCTATAACGTTCTTCGCAAGAATTTAAAAACCGAGACGCAAATGCAATTGGTTTCCAGCCATCTACAGTTAATTGTTCAAGAGCTGCTCCCAATCCGGATCGGGACGCATCGCATTTTACGCGTGTTTCGAGTTGCGGGTTATAGTGACTATTTGCAGTTGCGTTCGCGATGCGATTCTCAATTTCGATAAAACAATTCTCATGTTCTGCTGTCCAGATGAATTTTGAAGACATTTTCAGTAATGGACGGAGAGGATGACTTATTTGAGCAAGATTAGGAAGGAATTTTCCAATATAATGGACTGATCCTTAAAAAAGAACGGAGTTTCTTTAGAGTTTTTGGAACCTCAAGAGCCAAAATTGCAGCTGTTTTAGTTTCGAGGGGCTAGATACCCGATTGTGAGATGTGATACCCAAGCCAATCAATTTCTAATTTTCCAAAATGACATTTAGGAAGGTTTATCCTAAGATTTTCGTCGTCTAATCGTTGGAGGCATTTCTTTACATAACTTTTGTGTTCAGTCAAAGAGCCTTTGCTAACTATTAGAATATCGTCCAAAAAACGATATGTTTTTTGTGAGCCAATTAGGCCAATTAGCGTATAATCCATAGCTTTTTCGAATTCAGCTGGCATATCCGTAAGTCCGTAAAATCCTGTTTGAAATCTATAAGTGCCAGTCATATCACCACTAATAATATTGAAACTACAGTGGTTAGCTGTATTAGCATCCAAATTTAACCGACTGTACGCGTATTTCAAATCAATTGTCGAGAAATATGTTGTGTTTTGCGACGCGGGAGCACTTATTTGTTGAGAGATAGATTCGATTAAAGTATCGATGTTCGGCATCTGATATTTATTCTTGTGAATGACTTTGTTTAATACTTTTGAGTCCAGTGCAAGCTTTATCGTTTGGTCTTTCTTTACCGTAACGACAATGGGTGATATGAAATATTTGTCGGGACAACTAGAAAGTTTTATGATATGTTTTTCGGCTAGCAATTTCCTAAGTTCAGTTTTAACTTTTTCTTGAAGGTTAATAGGGATACGTCTACCTTTTGATGTCTAGGTTGAAAATCTTTGTGAAATTTAGATTTTGCTACATGGCTTTTTGATCGTCCAATACGTGATACTAAACCAAGAAAAGTTGTGAATATCTGTTCTTTAAATTCCCGAGATGCAATGTTGTTGATTACCTTTCAGAAAAGTAGATTGAGTCACAGCAAGTCCAAGTTGGGCAAACAAATCACGACCTATTAAGGACTTTAAACCGTCGGCTACGACTGTGAAAGTGGCTGAATCACATGCCCAGCCTTTGCTTGTTATTGGAGATTGAATCTTTCCCTCGACTTGTATAGGTTCGTTTGAGAAGGTCCTTAGTTGTGGAGGCGTTGTTTCATTGATCCAGAATGCACGGGGGCTGCTGTGTACCACCTGCGACGCGAGTGAGTGGTTGAGTATACTGCATGCACTCCCGGAGTCCACGAGTAGTGTGGTATTGACGTTGCCGATTTTGAGAGGCATGTTGAGTGGTTCAACTTTTTCGACAGCAGTTTCAATCATAGCGACTGTATTTTACTCCTCTCCACTACTGTAGTCCGATTCGTAGAGGTTAGCTGGTTGAAGAAAATTAACAGAATCCTCTGGATGTGGCTCTTCTTCTACCATACGGACCATCTTTTTCTTAGGATCCTGTGGCTTTGTGTTCGTGTTCTTTTGTTTACGGCAGACCTTCGCAAAGTGGTTTAGTAACCCACAGTTATTGCATGTTTTCCCCTTCGCAATGCATTTTTCACGGTGACTTCGGAGCCCAATGCCACCGCAATTTGAGCAATAGAGTGTCGATCGATTATTTTGTTTTGGGATATTATTCGTGTTCTGCCAATATGGTTTCCGTGGGTTATTGTAGAACTGAACGGCGTTAACATTTGCAGGAAAAACGATCTTGTTGTGCTGCTGTATCTGATGTTGATTCCGCATCCCGAGTTCCATATTGATTGCTAGTTCTAACGCCTGCCGCGGTTCGGCTGTTTGTTTTAAAAGCTCTTTTTGAATTTCAGGGTCCATCAGATTAGTGATCAAGACATCTCGTATCAGGGTCTCTTCTTTATTTTCAAAATCGCAGTTCTCAGCCAACTCCTTTAGTTTGCCGTAGTAGTGTTCGACAGTTTCCCCTCTAAGCTGCTTAGTGATCAAGAAGACGTGACGATCGAAGGTTATGTTGCGAGGGCGGATGAATGCCTCCTCCACAATCTTCCAGAAGTCTACCGTGGCGAGAGTATCGATCAGAATGTGCGGATTCTTGCAGTTGAGAATGAGGCGACCTTCTATTCCGATGCTTAGGTAAAGTAGGGAAACAGTTTTGCGGTCCGCCAGTGACCACGGTTTGTCGCCACACATGATACCCACTTCAATGAGCCGTTGGCATTTGTTTTGCCAGTTCATTTTTTGTTGCGCGTTGAGCGCGTTCCTCTCCCTCTCTGATTGTGTGGATGCACCCACTATTGTCTCTTCGTAGATAGGCTACAGAGGAAGCTCTACCATTTCAGGTTTAGGCCCGAGTAGCGTGTCCAAAATGATGTTTTCTTTGGCCAGGAGTGCCAATTTGTACTGTACTCTCCATTTCTCCCAGCGAAGCGGGGGATCCGGTGTGGGTTTGTCCCAGAAAGGGTTGATTCCAAGGGGTGTTCGTTTGGTTGCTGACTGCCCCATGTCGTAGTTTAATTGTTTAGAGTGGTGATTTGCAGTGCACGTATGCGGAGAAGATATTATTTGGTGATTCGAGGTGCGAGATCCAAGTTCAGTTTACTTGTGTTTACTCGCGGAGCGGGAATTCAAAAGAGAATTTGCAGAACTGATTTGATTTGCAGAATATCAGAAAATGAAATTATGGAAATATGAACACTCATAAACAACGTTAATGCGTGATCAGACATGTCTGATCACGAGGCGGGAAACTGAGCAGAAAGTTAACGCCAGATCACAAGACACGTACTGAATAAAATATGGAGGTGAAATAAATGAACTAAATTTAGGGCTTCATATAAAATATACTGCATCAAGGGAGTTAATAAAATAAAGATACATCAGGTATCACACTCCCTTTTTTGGTTGAAAAAGATTGTGGAAGTTGTTTTCGAGTGTGTACTTCCGAAAAATTTAATCAAAGTGGACTAAAGAAGCTTATTTTGGGTAACTTTTGATGAAAAAAAGCTGAATTTTGAAATTTTTAGTAAAAAAAGGAAATCAAATTTGTCAACAATACTTTTTGGTCTTCAAAGCTAACATCAACAGTTCTATTGTCACTATTTGTCATTATTTACATATATTAGCAAAATTGACGAATTATTAGACAAAATTCGGGGAAAATGTGAACAAAAGTAACGCAAAATTAAACAGAAATCTCAGAAATCACAGAAATTTAAACCAAGATAACTCGCTCTAAAAAGATATTCAGAAAAATCTTATTAATTCCATGTTCTAGGCTGCATGGGCTTTTTAATGATACCACTCACAACTCTCTACGATGAATATATCGATCGGTCAAAATTGTCTGAACCAGAGAAAACCAGTTGAGTATATAGTTCCTCCCTGTTCAAGAGGGGTCCGAACAAAAAGAGGCGGTGGCCAAAATGGTAAGGACTGACTCATAGCGACAGATATCTTTGCAAAGAGAAATTTGTATATGATATTCAATTGAAATTTGATACTGTATTACTATGATTATTTAGACGCATTGCAGTCTGATCGTTGAGTTTTATCTTGTACCGACGATTTAGAAAAGTTAAAAATTTTTCCAGCTCTCGCTCAAGCTCTTCTTGGCTTTAAGTTTACTAATTTCAAATAAAAATTAGGAGGGTAGGCGGTAGCACCGATATAACATTCAGAGTTTCTCTAAATCAAGACTCCTGATGCTTACTCTTATGTTTGGTCCTTAATCGTTTTTCTGCAATATAACCATCGGCCTCTGAGCAGATTTCCCCGAGCACTGAACAAATAAAACTGGTACTAACCAATACTTCCTGTGGAATCATTAGCCCAATCAGGACAGCAGAGATTATAGTCACATAGACAAATTTCATTCTTGTCTCAAATAAAGATCAGAGCAAGCAATTTTCAGAAAGCTCAGAATTTCAAAATGACAACTGCAATGATGTAACTGTTTTCGTTTCTCTGTTCTATGCCAAACTTGTTGTGTATATTTTTGAAAGCGGGTCGGACCTTTTTTAATACGGAAGCGGAAATAAGAACAGTCTGTTTTTTTCTCTGAGTTGGCTCTAAGTTACTTTGTTTTCCATACAGACGTGTAACAGATTAAACTAAAAGTGAACACGCGCTTGGAAAGAAATAAATTGTCTTAATTCTGGAGCGATCCTAAAAGAAGTCGATTGGCTTAATTCTGGAGAGATAGAGACGGCGACCTCGTTCTGACTGGGAAGAAATGAGAAACTGGTTTAAGCCCGAATTCAAGCTAGAACTTGGTAGCTTTTATATCTCCATTTTAAAGCGCGAGAGTTTGCCATCGATTTCTAAAATGTTACTCGATCTACTTACAGAGAAAAATATCATATGTAATATTGATATCGAAAAACTTTGAAAACCAAATGTTTGGATTGATTGGAGAAGTTTTGACTCTTAAGTTATCGGGGAGACGGCATTTTTCAAAACAAATTTATTCTTTTAAGATCTACCTACTCTTAAACTCGCCAAAACTTTGATGCCACAAAAATAAGGACTGGGTTGAATTTTGGCAGCAAAAACAGTCTCAATTTCTTTACCTGAAAGAAGACGTTTCAATTCAACCTGAAAGTGGATGCATTGGACCACTAAATAGTCACGTGAAAGTTGCAGATGACAAACGCTTAATTAGGAGCACTGAATCCCATTGATTCGATGAGAAAAATTTTCATTTAAAGAAGAAAAAGTGTTGCAAAATCAAATCTATCGCAACAAAATGCGATTCAAATCATGAAAATAACTCCCATCACGGACTTCAGAACGGAAAAAATACTAAAAATCAAAACCAATTTGCAAAATGAGCAGCAAATTTAATATATACGTATTGTATATAATAGTTACCAACGGAAACGGAATGAGTGATTGATTGGGAAAGAGTATCTTTTCTTTAAAACTGTTTGAAAACAAATCAAAATAATTCATTTTGTTTTTTGGTAAATTAGGTTATTTGTGCTAATAACCAATCAAGCTTAATTTTGGTTGAGAGTCGATATTTGTGCATAGCAAATAGAAAGCGGTTGTTCTGTAGAGGTTGCATTGCAAAAAATGTGAAATTGGCTGTCTGCATATTTCAAGTCATTTTGAGAGAAACAAGTGGTTCCCGTAAAATTTGATGTTTGCAGCTGCTGCGTCCCTAAGAAGGTCTGTCCAGTCCTCAGTGAGTTCTTAGATAAAGAATGCGGAGTAGGATCCAAGGAGGCAAAATTTTTGGTGATAACTATAAGTTTTTGGCGATAACAAGGATTTTTTGGTGATAACTATTTTCTCGGTGGCCTGGCGGCCGTTTTAGGATTTTTCCGGTTGATCTATTGGAGTTGTATTTTTGATACTTTATTTTGGGACAAGGTTTTTTACAGTTTTTTACAGATATTGCATTGTGCCTGTTTCGCATGACAATTTTTTGTGTGATTTATGTTTTTTTTGGAAAAGTATCAAAACTGTAAATCGAAAATGGAAAAACAATCAATCCGGATTCAAATGCTTTCAAGAATCCTGCAAGCATATTTTCATCCAATGTAAGATTGCTTGTAGAATTCTTGCAAGATTTTCTATATTACCACCAATAGTCTTGAAGTCTTTTTTCAAGTAGTAATCTCGATTGGTTTAGATCACTTTGGCATTGAAACTGGAGAACTGATATTGCTTAAATTTTACGGTAAACAAAGGTTCCCAATATGTCACATATAAAAAAGTATACACTCGATTGTGTATAATTTTTTTTTGGAAAACTGATAAATGTTTATCAAGAAATTGATAAAAATGCACCACTTCCGTCCGGAAAAATTGTGTAACAAAGACAAACACTTGAATGCAACTGAGCAAAAAGAGTAGAGCAGAGATTTTGAGGACAAGCAATGCTAATAGCAACTAATTTTTGACTTAATATAATCTCAGGCTGATCGGCTGCTTTTGCTATTTGTGATACAAATTACGATACTTTACAGAAAGCCGTTAACTTTATGATGCAAAATTGTGCAGCATGTCGGAATTCATAAATTACACCTCAACTTTTATCTTTCTAGGCGTGGCGTGGGTCCCATAAACAAAATTAATTGTTGTTTCTCCATTCACTCAATATTTGCTTTTTTACTCCTTGAAAAAGAAATTAAAACTATCTAATAATAGTTTGACTTGTATCTATCACATAATCCTTAAAATGTTCCTTAATTAGCCAGATTCGTATTTATTTAAAAAACTACAGCATAGGAAAAAAATTGCGGATAAAAAGAGATTGTTTCTTGGAAAACAAAAAGAAATTAAAAAAGTGATTTCGTCTCATTAATAAAGTTCAACATGAGAAAAAAGTCTGCAAAATATAAAATTTCATCCTGAAAAGCGAAGAAAAGTCTTACATCTTATATGACTCCAGGGACAAGACTTCTTGGAATTCAACGATTTGTAGCTTTCGTCAAACATAATTTTTTAGTTGACTTTAGAATGTATTTGTTTTGACTGTTTGGTTTGAAGTGAAGTCTTCCAACTTTGGAGACAAGAAAGGTATAGTTTAGTTTTTGTTTAACTTTTTCTTTCAACCGAGAAAACTGTTTCCACTTTCAAGAGGGTTCGAAACAATTTGAATAACTTGGAAAACATGATATCTTAAAATACCTATAGTTTCATTATTTATAAAATAATATAAGCATTGCAAAAAAGTTCTGCTATTGGATATAGTTTTCGCAGATTAAACCCGCGGAATAAAATTGCTGAAAGCGATGGAAACATTTTTAAGAGACGTCAGAAGAATATCTTCTGTCCATTGTGCAGATCATCTGGTTTATTTCTTTACTATTTTAAGTGCACCTGTAATTTTCTCTGCGTCCGATAATTTAAATTTGGCTGCAGACACTTTTCAGAAAAAGAAAACTTTTTCATTTTTATACACCAGAGTATCTCTTTGGTTCAAATTCTCATCAATTTTGTCCTTGACAAATTTAAATATTAATGAGCTTCGCCTGCAATAAAAGCTATTGGTCACCGCAGATTGGAAACGATACAGAGACAAAGTTGAGCACAAAAAATAATATGCATTACACATTACCGATTATACTTAACTTTAAATATTTGTGAATTTATTGTATTTTCATAATTTTTTTAAAACTAGGCTTCAATACAATTATATTCTATTATCTTTACTGTGTCATTTGGTTCCAATTTTGACTGAATGTGAGCTCACAAGTAAATTCCCTTTTCATGATTGAGTTTCTATCACTGCAGTTAGGGATATCAGTGTTATATAGTAAATGTCACGATTGCAGTTTTTCAGATAGAGTCAATGGAAAATGGCTGGACAAAATTCTTAAGCGCAACTGTCAGACACTGGAAACCACGCGTTCTATTACCACAAATATTCAATATCTATTCACTTCAGTCATTTTGAAAATTTATGAAAGATCCTCTGAAATCTCAGTAGCAAATTGTTCCAAAAAGGAATGTCTTATTACTTTTAATCGACTTCATATATTCCATGGTTTCGCTCCTCTACTGTTCAAAGAGCATGACGAATCTTAATAGCCCAATTTTTGCTTGAGCTGTTTTGCAGTGATTAAATCACATTTTACGTCAACTGCAGCTGGCTCATTTTTTTTCCCAAATGAAAGTTGATTGTGTCGTGGGCGTTAGCTGATGTGTGGTACAATGTACATTTTTGCTAACACACAACTGTGTTTCAGAGCAAGCTGATATAACTCTATCTCATTTTCTATCATCACTGACCAGCGCATCTTCACGTCCTTGACTTAGAACAGCGTGATGATGGTTTCCTGTTTTTCAACTTTGACAGTTCCTCTTTTTATTGTAGACTGTTACAACGGATCTGTATTTTGCAACCTGTTTGAAATTAATTTGCACTCAACGCCAGACCAAGAGTCCACATTTGTTTTGCTTATAAAATATGGTTCCGAATAAGATGGCAACCTCGACTATTGTGTCATAGAAATATGGATCGCAATTACTGCTTCAAGGATTCATTGCCGGAAAACTTTCAATATTTCTCTCCAAGGAGGCCGCCAACCTAATGCGTGGACGCTAAGATACTTTTTACCAAATATTGTCATTCTGTCTGGTTATACATGACTAATCCTGAACTGCGACTGGTTATACACGGAAAAAAATTCGTCATCGAAAGGCTACCATAATCTGCAGTTTTATATTGGTCGTGAGGCCCTCGAACACCTAATCCCCAGATAAAAAATATTCAAATTCTTCTGAAGCCACGAGTCGTCGATAAAACGAGCGCTCAAAATATTTCGAGAATTTCTGGCGGCTTATCTTCAATTTTTGTCAATTTGTTTTGGGCTTTCCTGCAGGAGAACTGCAATGAAGCTGAGAAAAAAAGTTTTTTTCTCACCTCATTCACTACCTGATTTATGTAGTTTTACCGCATTCACCGCTTATCTTAAAAAATTTCCCTCATTCACCGCTCATCTTACATAATTTTCAGTTGAATTGCGGTGAAACCTCAACCCGTGTTTTAGTGCAACTAGACAATTACATAGAATGCCTAAAGAGCATTGTGGGTTTTTCAGGTAGTTAATTTACCAATTAAAACAAATTTTGTTATTTAAATTACCTTTTTGTATCCCAAAACCATTATCCGCTCCTGCGGTGCTCGGCCTTGGTGAAAGCAGTCCCTTGGATATGAGGAATGCTCGACCTCGGCAAACTTGACTGCTACAAGATCCTGCTCTGGTTTTGTCGACGATGTCTTTGCATTTTCTGACAGTTGTGCTGCCACAAACTTGATGACCACAATTTAGGTTTGTAGGATGTATCACAGGTCTTTTGCCCCAAATGCACTATCCCTCATCCAGAATTTGTGTCCGTCAGTAGTAATAGGGTGAGCCACCATCCCCGGGGGGTGACGACCCCCATGTATTAAGATAGGGTATAGCGGCGGTATCCGAGAAGGGTTGTCACCCCCCTTTTTTTAAGGTTTGCATGTATTAAGATTAGGTATAGGCTCCATGTATTAAGATTATGTATAGCCGCCATGTATTAAGATTATGTATAGCCGCCATGTATTAAGATTAGGTATAGCCGCCACCATGTATTAAGATTAGTTATAGCCGTCAACATGTATTAAGATTAGTTATAGCCGCCGACATGTATTAAGATTAGTTATAGCCGTTGACATGTATTAACATTAGGAATAGGTTATTTTTTGCAGAACTTTTGCAGAATTTTTTGCAAAATTTTTGTGTTTTTGGGTTAAAATTACGTCATAGTAGCTGCTCGGGGTCAATAATTTGGCTAGTAATGAATTACTTACTGGATTAGATAATTACGATCCGCTCCATTAATAATAGAAGTATGTTATTTTTTAGCAGTTTATAGTTTTTTTTCAAGAATTTCTAAATACTCTCTTCTGATTGGTTAAAAATGACAGTTTTTTTAAAAAAAATTGAATTGGAAAAGTTATAAATAACAGACACAGTATAAATTATGCACATCAAACTACAAATTCACTCGAACATTTGCAATAAATAGGTATAAATTATAAAGCATAGTTGTGAAAAATCACAAAGACAAAATAATAAAAATATCAGATATTAAACAACAAAAAGAAAAATTATTATGAAAACTCTACAATTTGAGGGGTTCGGTATGGATACCGTCAGCTAGAACTACTCGTTTGGGATAGATATAGGACAGCCCTTTCATCGTCTGTTCAAATGTAGCAATACAATGATTTATTGTTCTGAACCCTCTGTTTGTCGAAGTAAGGTTGATAATTTCATCCATCACTCGTCGATATTTTTCCATTGGTCCATCTCAAGTCTCCTCTAGAGTTCTTTTGTTCAGGCCTTTGCTACTAAATTTGTACTTGTCAGACTTGGCTGCGTAGCAGCAATAGGTTTTACTGCAGAGACAAATCATTTCGTGCATCTGATTTCTTCATTGAAGAGTCCTGGCTCTCTTTTATCGTGCTTCTTGTGGTTTGAGCAACATGTTCTAGGGAAAAAGTTGTGTGAGGCATCTGCTCTGAAGGAATCATCACAGTCCTTCGCAAAGTCTCCCATTCTTCCTTTTTAGCAGGTCTAATGCAATCGTACAAGTTCTCATGCGCTAGCGCTAAATAAAGAGAATCCGTGTCCATTTCCAACTCCTCAAACTTGTCAACATCGCCAAATTTATCAAAAAAGTTGTAATAAAGGTTCAACATACGTAGCTTAGCGTATTGAAATATAAAAAACCCAAATATTATAGGTTCTCGATGCTCAATTTTGGATTTTGCCAGCTCAACTTCTTAAATTTCTTTTGACACATTGTTCAGACGCTTAATCATTTTCCCATTGATTGATTTGTGCGTCTTCTCATCATTCAGGCATTTGGTCTCGGTGTGTCTACTTCTGTCCATAATTTGATGTCCATAAGAGCTGTTACCCAACAATTTCATTGTCTCAGCCACAACACTAGAGTCTGGATTTTAATCATCCGCTCTTCTAGCATCTACCACTGACTGAAAAAAAATTGTTGAAGCAATTTTTTCAGTGTGTATTGTACAAATCTATAAATTTTTGTGCATTTCAGACCAAGACTGAGATAAAAGTTGAGTAAAGGAGTAATGATTGTCCCAATTTCCAACTTGAAGCTCGAAATCAACATTCGTTGAGGATGTTTGAGTAGGTTGTTTTCAGTTGCATACTCTCTCTTATAATCTCCAATATCGGCTCGACTGACATTAAAGTTCTAAAAAATAGGAGGGAAATTAGAGAACTTGTACTGTAATCCGTCTGGAACTTCGAGATCACACTGTACATATCCAAACATTTTCCCATCTCTTATTTTCGCTAACAGTGACTCTTGCTTCATAGGTAGTTTGAATGGAATGTATTTCCTAACGTGATTTCTGACATTTTCTTATTCTTTAACTCTTTCCCACCATTTACACTCCCAGACTTCAACAATATTGTATCCTTTGTTTCTCAAAAAATCTCTTCTCATTTCATCATGTTCTCTTTTTCTGATTCCTCTCAGCATTTCCTCCTCCGAGAGGCTTGCTCGAGATTCTTGACATGGACAAAAGTGGAAAAAACAACCCATGGCTTCGAATACTGTGTCGCGCACAAAACCCGTCCGCGCTAAAACAGTCAATCTTTTTCTGTTTCCCGGTTGTCTAATAGCTTTCATTTGTGCATTCTGGGCGTTGTGATTGGAGAAAAGACATGATCATGTTCTCAAATGTTCGAGATTTATTGTTCGAGCTTTGAATTTTTGAGAATATGTGTCGAACTCCCTTCGTGTGTAAAGCCCTGTTGCCATTTCTTGACACATTGAAAAGGGATAGAGTTGACTAGCATCAATACCCACGATGGATTTACATATATTTTCCGAATTCCTGATGTAGGTTTGATCAACTACTGCCTTTCTTGTGAACACAATAGAAGGTCCACCAGTCATGTCCTAGCGTTTTCTATCATGTAAATCCTTATCACTTTCAACAAAGGGGAAAGATTTGTGATTTGTTGGTTTTTGAAGACAAATTTTTGCTAAATTGGGGAGGGTACATCCGAGTTTAAACATGTCGATTCCTTTGTTGTGGTAACATTCCATCATTTTTTGCAATGCTTCCAGTGTTGTAACAACATCCTTGTTGATACACCACTTGACAAAATCTCTAAATGTAGACATTTGCTCTTCCTCCCAAATCACTTTCAAGTAGTTGTAGTTATCGACTCCAGATGGGGGTACTTCTTTCAGTCTAAACTTTTTCAGAGCTTCTGGTTGAGATAGTCCACTGTTCAGCAATTTAGTAAAATCAGTGAATTCTTTCTCCAAGTGGTTGTGATCCTTCAGCTTACTGAACAAACATTCATAGGGAGGTAGAAAAGTTGCGTCGATTTTATTTGGAGAATCGAACCATTCATATGGGAAAAGTCCTTTAGTCTCGCTGGTCTTGAAAGCTTTGAGGAATGAATCGAGAGATGTAGCTCCTCCTAGAAAATTTAAAATATCAAAAAACTGGACGTCACCGAATTTGAACGAAACAAATTCGTTCGCCTTTTTGATAACTCTTGGTTGAATATCACGCTCATGAATGAGATAAGGTAGCAGGTAGGATTTGATGAGATTCAAATCGTACTTTCCACTGTTGAATCCAAATACAGGTAATGTGTTGATATAATGCTCAAAGTGTTGTTGCAAGTCCAAAAGTTGATTTTTCTGCATTAGTATGAACTGAGTAGACACATCAGCTTACTCCACCTCTTAAATACACTCATCTTCGAAATCAAATGCAGGAGTTGTGTAACGTTTCCTTTCCTTCAATTTTTCAAAGATGGCTTTAACTCGGCTATTGATTATCTCCTGAATTGATGCAAATTTTGTTTGCGTTTCGGTTTTACTTTTGTTAGCTAACTCCTCAAGAGCTTCGGCAAAAGAAACAATTAGGTTCTTAGGGTCTTTGTCGCATGGAAACACAAGTTCTTCAATCAAATTGCAGGATATTGGAGACAGATATTGGCTCATGTTTTCCAATCCAAGTAGTTGTATTTAAATTTTTTAGCTTTTCAGTGGGAACGCAGATAGATTCAAAGTCAAAAATAGCCAAGTTTTTGAACAATTTTTGATCATCGTTGTAGGAAATTCCAAACCCATCGAGTTTATCAAACAAAGTTTCTCGCAGAGTATACACACTCTTTGGGTAAATATGCTGTACTCTGTCTTTGCAAGATTTCACATGACGGTTGAAATTTCCCACTTTCTGAATGAACGTATCGCAACTGGGACAACGGAATCGTTTAAAGAATGTGTTAATATCATCCAAGTAGCAGGTTAATATCATCCATTAGTTTCCAGCTCAGATGATCCATACAAGTGAACAGCTATAGCTCTGAACAGGCAAAGATAATCTTTGTAAGTCTCGCCGTAACCATTCGATACCAGACATTTCACATCTGATCGTCTAAGTAAACAGGAAGAACAGCATCGATACATCCCATTGGAATGTTTTCTGAAGAGCGCGAAATATTTTTACGTTAGCAGTTAAAGCACATCGCCACTTTGTTTTGTCTCTCTCCTGCGCACACGTCTCCACTAGATTCGTCTTTTCAACTCTGTCTTGAAGTGAAACCAAGTCTCCTTTTGAGCTTAGTAAATGAGATTTTTCAAAAAAAGTGTTGTTCTCATGTGCATAAAAGTATCGATACTCATCTGTGTCCACGTTACGCAAGATAAATCCAAGAGCTATATTCACTTTGACAGCACAATTTAATTTTTCTAAAAATTCCCTTAATTTCTCGTTGATCTCATTGGGATCGAGCTTGTACAATTTGATGCTGAACACTCGATGTCTCCCTTTCTCCATTTCTGTATCGTCAAAAAAGTGCTGGCAAGCACTTAGTTCCTGCTGCAATTGCTCTTTGTTCTGGTCTAACTCCTCTGATTCTAGAACTTCTTTGAGCTTTTCACTCGATTTGGTCAAAAGCATGGGAACTCTTCCAAGCGCACAGTACACACAGTGCACACTCTGTCTTTGCAAGATTTCACATGACCGTTGAAATTTCCCACTTTCTGAATGAACGTATCGCTACTGGGACAACGGAATCGTTTAAAGAACGCGTTAATATAATCCACGTGGCATATATGGTTGTTGTATCGCAGTAAATTAATGTTCTTTTCGTACATTTCAACACTTCTTCTCGCAAGTTCTCCGACCAATTCTCCTTCCTCTATATCAATATCATAAATAAAGATGTCATGCTTTATCGCATTTTCAACAAACACCAGGTGATCGATTGATACTCCCCTGAAGTTGATTGCGTCATGTCCAGATTCATGAAGAAAAACATTAAACAAATTTGCTGCATTCGTTTCCAGCTCACATGATCCATACAAGTGAACAGCTATAGCTCTGAACAGGCAAGGATAATCTTTGTAAGTCTCGCCGTAACCATTCAATACATGACAATTCACATCTGATCGTCTAAGTAACTGTTCAGGAAGAACAGCATCGATACATCCCATTGGAATGTTTTTTTAGGAGAGCGCAAAACATTGTTACGCTAGTAGTTAAAGCAAATCGCCACTTTGCTTTTCCCTCTCCTGTGCACACTTCTCCACTAGATCCATCTTTTCAACTCTGTCTTGAAGTGAAAACAAGTCTTCGTTTGAGCACAGTAAATGAGAATTTTCAAAAAAGTGTTGTTCTCATGTGCATAAAAGTATCGATATTCATCTGTGTCCACATTACGCAAGATAAATCCAAGAGCTATATTAATTTTGGCAGCACATTTTAATTTTTCAAAAACTTCCTTGATTTTCTCGTTGATCTCATTGGGTTCGAGTTTGCACAATTTGAAGTTGAACACTCGATGTCTCCCATTCTCCATTTCTGTATCGTCAAAAAAAGTGCTGGCAAGCACTTAGTTCCTGCTGCAATTGCTCGTTGCTCTGGTCTAACTCCTCTGATTCTAGGACTTCTTTGAGTTTTTCACTCGGTTTGGTCCCAACTTTTGTATAAGTTCCATGATTTCTCCTCTTGTGCTGTTGAAGAGAATAAACGCTTGGGAACTCTTCCAAGCACACAGTACACACAGTACTAGGCTCAACATCTTTTGGGGCATGATGCTTGGCAAGGTGATAATTCAAGTCTTCCTCCTTCTTTGTATAAAAATTAGGATATTTGGGACATGATAAAGTCCCACTATCACAAGATTTTTTGTGCCTGGCCATGTTATATTTAGCAACCATTTTTTCGCACTTTGCGCATTTCACTGGAAGATTTCTATCGAGAGCAGGCATTTTTATGTTAGTTCAAGTAGAATTGGGTAAAATTCAGGTAAATTCTGGAGCAACTGAAACTGAAAAAAAAAACAGAAAGTATAATGATTAAAAGCTGTTATGTAACTTTGAGTTATTCGACGATGACTCATCAGTTCCATAAATGGAAATGACGTCATTTCATTTTTTAGATTCAGGGGTCATGACAGAACATTCTAGAAGATTGATATGATTCCGATTGCGACAGTTCTGCATACAATTAACTAACTTTCCGTTTAAATGTAAAAATTGGTTCCGTGGCGAAATATTCGAACTTTACATTTTTTTCTCATTTTCTTCTCACTCTCATTTGTTAACCTTTACTTGATTTTTTCCTTTCCAACACAGGTTTTTTCAACAAAGAAAAAACAACAAAAAAAATTACTCTTTAAAAATTTCCGATTGTTACTGTATTTTGAATAGATGTAGTCCAAAATTGTGTATCTCAAATGTTGATTAAATTTACTGTCTGAGATCAAATTCATATTCAACGAAAATAGAAACTAGCGCAAAAATGTGCTTTCAACACAACCAGAGAGAGATCAAGAAAAAGTTTCCATCTATTATTGAAGAACAAGTTTACGTTGTACAACTTAATGTTGTTGTAATAGAACCTCCATTCCAATCAGACTTCAGCTTTTGAAATCTATTTCTAAAAAAAAGATATCATTCTATGCATTGCCTTTTCTTTTTTTAATTTTCTTTTATATTAACAGGGTTTTACTTGATACTGTATTCATTTGTAAAAAATGTTGATCAAGAATCAAAAAATTTACAAAAGAAAGGAAGGAATCGCTGATGCTTACAGAGTAGATGAATTTGATGTTGATTCATGTTTCTTTTACAATTTCTTGGACGTTTTTACTCAAAACAACAGAATCATCCGATTTAGTTAAGGATTTGAATATGCAAACTTCTCTATCAAAAAATTCGAGTATGATGACTACATAACAAAACAATCTTTCGATTTATCGTCAGAACTACACATCAACAAGTACGAAATGCTTTCATATTGAACTCTGTTCCAGAAATTATGGAACAGTACAGAAATCTGACTTAATCTATTTATATCCCAATTCCTGAACCAGTAACAATTACTTCATCTCTGCAGACCGCGCTATTTTTTCATTATTACAAGGACTACAAAGAACAAGGGGTAAGAGCACGATTTGGAATACGACTCCCCAACATTTATATACTAAAATTTAGTTCCAAATTTGGAGAATTTTCCGAGATCGATTTGATATTTAACGAGATGGAGAGAATTTATCAAAGCTTGACTTTTTTGGTCAATTACGTCACCTCATTTCCTCAAACTTATTCATCTCTGGCTGTTAATTAGGATAATACGTGTAAAAGTTACCTTTTATGGTCACTATTCACTATTGAACTTACCTGTTTCGTACAGTATATTAGACTTTCTATGAGTTGATTCCATCTTTGGTTACTTTACAACTGATACATTTCCTTTTCTGGATAATAACGTCACTTTTTCTGCCAAACATTACCCTTTTTGGAAACTTTGTTCTCACTGGTTGGAGTTTAGTATAAATAGAGCTGAAAAATTCATCCAACATCACTTGCTTTCTCTTCTCTTAAAACAACCTCACCTCTGTCTCAACAACCTTTGACTCTAATCCTTCTTCTAATCTCAACACATTGAAAATTGGAGTTTACATTGCAGAACAACAGCCTTCTCTACTCAGTTTCCTTCACAGAGGAGACTGCTAGGATAAGCATCAGAGACCTATCGAATTGGCTCTACGAGTCTGTTGTAACCCTGCCTAGTACAGTGTGGCACATTATTCAGCACCAGCGACAACAGTTTGACACATATCTTCAGGGACAGGTTCCAATCACGGAGAAACAGCTTAGAACTCACGCAATGGGTCGTGAAGTTGCTGTGGTCAGTGGACATCACTATCCTCACGTTAATGAAACAGATTTTCCCCACAACTACGTTACTGGAAGCTTTCAGTACACATTTCCGTGGGAGGAAGAACATATTCCCAACAACTGGTTTAATACACCAGAGACAAGTCAAGTATCCAGTCCAGAGCCGCAAAACAGACTTCTCCAGATAGTTAGCAATGCTGGCTGCAGTGAACAAAGCGAATTGAGTGTCGATACTAGCACCACGTGGTAATTTAACGATCTGGAAAATTTCGATCCAGCTCAATATTAGTGTTCGACTGATATTTTTATGCACGGGCACGCGAGAAAAATTTTGTTAGGGATCAATGCTGCGAAATTGTTTTTAAATTGTAATTTGAAATAGAAAAAATGCCTCAAAAGTTGATTTTTTTACTTCGTTAATATAGGCGGTGCTAACTTTATTTGCCGTTCTGTATATTTCATCGATTGATCTATTGTTTTCGTCAACAAAAAAAATGTTTATTATTGGGTAACTGATCAATATGAAGTAGCTGTGAACCTGAAATACGAATCAAGAGAAGCATAATTTTTTGTTTTCTAAATCTATATCTATCCGTCACCCTACCTGCGTCTTCAGGATAATTTCATCATTCAAAGTCCTGCCTTTTAACCATTCAACATTTTTCTTTTCTACTTTTGAACCAAACAAATTTTCGTTACTCGTGCTCGGTGCTCGAGCTAACCAAAGTGTAAAAAAGATGGTAGTTATATGTAATATTATGAAAAACAAATGTTTTTTAAACCTTAAATGCAGCTGCTTAACGAAAACTGGCCAAATTCTATTTGGCTGTCCTCTGTAGGTAATCATGTTTATTTTATAAAGAATTATATCACTTAAACTCCGGATGATTACGCTTCAATTGATATATAAATTAAAACAAAAGAAGCGGCCAAATTTTCGTTGACTAAATGTAAGGGCTTTTAATTGGGCAGTTTACCAAGTACAATTGCGTTTTGGGCGTTCACATCTGCCTCCCAAGCTTTAGATTAAAATGAAAGGTGCAAAAATGTTGCAATTGATTCGCAAACTTCCTGTCTCCAATGTTTATCTGGAAGGCAAAAAATTTTCTAATAGTGAAACTTGGATGAAGTTCATTAATTTACATCGGAATTTCTGCTAAAGAAACGCTGCGCAATAGTTGAATTTCATAGTTGAATTTCATACCTATGAACGCCCATAGGTTGGTGAGAAGATTTGTTCATTATTATTGCGTATCTGATCAATATGGAGTATCTGAGAACAAAAAAGCAGATTCATGAACAACAATTTGTAAAAAGCACATTCGCTCGATTTTATATACCCAGCAAATCGCTGTTTGTTGCATTCATTTTACGCACATGTATTGAGATCAGGAAAATAAGAGACCGCAAAAAATCAGGCACGCTCCAGTTTTTGTAAATAATTTTTGCATTTTACAGTGAGCGAATACTAGCGACAAATTTAATTGACCTCAATCCTTTGATCTGTGTGCCGACTCTAATCTAATCCTTCGATTTTGCGGTAGTAGTTGTTGATTTTCGCAGTTCTATTGTCGCTAGATTTCGCTGCCGGTATTAGCGACGAAGGAACGGCAATATGCTCCGTGATTTTCAATTATTATTTAAAGAAATTATTCCTACTCGGGCCCGCGCCGACAAAGTTGTTAAAATTTGTGGTAATTATAAATCATATTATGAGAAAAAAAAATTTTAAATTGCTCCCGAACAAAGTTAGAAGCAATTAGTTTAAACGTTTTGGTCTTTTTTTGCAAAATTATAGCTCGATCGTTTTGGTGCTTTTGTGTCAGAACATTTTTGGACTTGTAACTTTCTCGTGCCTAATTTATTCTTTTTTAGTAATGTCAATTGCTTTGGTGCATATATAAAAGTGATTGCTAGCGGTTGAGAAGCCAGGCTCTTGTAGCTTAGTGGTTGAGATATCAGACTGCTATCCTGGAGGGCGAGGGTTTGTACCCCTATGTGTTCCGAGACTTTGCACTTAAAAAATTTCTAAGCTACATCCCTGAATCAATTTGCTTTTCGTTCGCTAGCAATTCAGCATTCTGTTAGTCGGTTTATGTTTGTTTTTTTAGAATTTTCATACAATCGTTACTTTCTAACGCAAATGTTTTCATCATTAATGTCAAATTTCAGCTTGAATAAACTGTTTTGCGGCTGAGCGCTTTGTTAAATTTTATAATTGAATCTCTTCATCGATAATAAAAAAAATTTTAAAAGAGAGGTAAAAAAGAATTCATCCATTTTGAGCTGTTTATGTTTAAGAAGTATATGGTAACTGGTATTTCTGTTCGGCTTAATCAAGTTGAGTGACTATCAAATAATAATTCAATTCTGTTGCAATTTAGTTTAACGCTTTTGTTTGTAGATTAACCGTCACACTTGATATATTTTTGGTAGTTATTCTTAACTAAAATTTCTTTAACAAATGTATAGCTTTTCCTATCTCGGATATTTGAGGAAAATTTCACCCCCGATCTATTGGGTTAAGACAACTGAGTAAAATGGCAACTTGCAGACCTCAAACTTCTCAGAGCTATGGACGGAAGTAGTAATAGGGTGAGCCACCCTCCGGGGGGGGGGGGGGGTGACGACCCCCATGTATTAAGGAAGGGTATAGCGGCGGTTTCTGAGAAGGGTCGTCGCCCCCTTTTTTAAGATTTGCATGTATTAAGATTAGGTATAGCGTTCTTAATGTATTAAGATTAGGTATAGGCTCCATGTATTAAGATTATGTATAGCCGCCATGTATTAAGATTATGAATAGCCGCCATGTATTAAGATTAGGTATAGCCGCCACCATGTATTAAGATTAGTTATATCCGTCGACATGTATTAAGATTAGTTATAGCCGCCGACATGTATTAGGATTAGTTATAGCCGTTGACATAAACTAAGATTAGGAATAGGTTATTTTTTGCAGAATTTTTTTTGCAAAATTTTTGTGTTTTTGGGTTAAAATTACGTCATAGTAGCTGCTCGGGGTCATTAATTTGGCTAGTAATGATCCGCGCTTAATGAATTAGATGATTAGGATCCGCTCCATTAATAATAGAAGTATGTTATGTTTTAGCAGTTTATAGTTTTTTTTTCAATAATTTCTAAATACTCTCTTCTGATTGGTTAAAAATGACAGTTTTGTTAAAAAAAATTGAATTGGAAAAGTTATAAATAACAGACACAGTATAAATTATGCACACCAAACTACGAAATCACTCGAACATTTACATTAAATCGGTATAAAAAATTATCAAACTAAGTGAAAACCGAGGTACATTTAGCCGAGTGGGTTAATAATGTCGACAAAAATGAAAAACATGCGTAGCTAACTGAGTAAAAGGTACAAATGTTAAAAACTAGTGTCGAATTTATTAGCCACCAGCTTAGTGTATACCCCAGTAATCAAATTTACATATAATTACTAATAAATTTTAGTACATGCACATCATGAACATTGTTCAAGTTTGTTTGTAAAAATTTAAATGGGTGAAATGCAGCATAAATAGTGTAGAACCCACGCAAGTTTAGAACCCACGCAAGTTAATTTCTAAATACTCTCTTCTGATTGGTTAAAAATGACAGTTTTGTTATTTTTGTGTAGAACCCACGCAAGTTAATTTCTAAATACTCTCTTCTGATTGGTTAAAAATGACAGTTTTGTTAAAAAAAATTGAATTGGAAAAGTTATAAATAACAGACACAGTATAAATTATGCACATCAAACTACGAAATCACTCGAACATTTACATTAAATCGGTATAAAAAATTATCAAACTAAGTGAAAACCGAGGTACATTTAGCCGAGTGGGTTAATAATGTCGACAAAAATGAAAAACATGCGTAGCTAACTGAGTAAAAGGTACAAATGTTAAAAACTAGTGTCGAATTTATTAGCCACCAGCTTAGTGTATACCCCAGTAATCAAATTTACATATAATTACTAATAAATTTTAGTACATGCACATCATGAACATTGTTCAAGTTTGTTTGTAAAAATTTAAATGGGTGAAATGCAGCATAAATAGTGTAGAACCCACGCAAGTTTTGCGTTTTCTAGAGTGGTCTGTGTATCATTTTCTGATACTTTTTATTCAAAAATTTGTAAAGTGTGACGGATCGTGCTAGAGAATCCGCATAGTAATAGTTCCTATTGAGGCGACCAATCATTATCCAATGTTCACCAACCGCAGTGCTTGGGGAAGTGTTGATGATTGCAAAACCGACTTTGGGTAAAATTGGAACAAAATCTGCTGGAAAGGATCCAATATACAATAATTTGAGCTCTGGAATGCGACAATAATGTCACGAATTGAGGTGTTGTCCATGACAAATAAGTTTTCTTTTCTTTATCTCACAAGCACCGTTTGTACAAGGATTCCTGACAGAGCAATCAAGTTGAAAACTTTCGTTCTGTTGTTAGAAGCAACAATCTTTGGATTATGTGATTTTGTCGACCGTTTCTTCCCGGGTGCTGGGATAAAACAAAACAATAATTATAAAAAGTCCAAGGAAAATTAGCAAAAGAAGATAAAAATATATACTTGAAGTTAATCTACCCCAGTTGACATCAATTAGTTAGTTATTTGATGTAGAGAACGACAGCTAGATAAAGAGGTTAAACCTACAGATGTTCCAACAAAGTGTGTATAATCGTAAACAAAAGCGAAATCTCCGACATTTTTAGCAACAGTCCCGAACTGATCAATTTTAACAGTAGACATCCTTTCTCCCAGAACAATTATTTCTGTCACGTTTCTTAGCGAACGATCGAAAAACATTTCCAATCGAATACTTTCACCGCTGAGTTCAGGATAATTAACATTTTCTCCAGCATCTTGAAGTGAAGTGAGATCGAATACCAGTATGTAGTGGTTCTGAAATTGATGATTCGGTAACGCAGGAATTTCCTCGTTAAAATTCATTGCTTTCATTGTTGTTACGTATGCTCTACAGTAATTAGTTGTATCAAGTGATACTATGGCTCTTCCCCCTGAAATTGGGAATGTTTTGACTGGGAAGAAAAACCTCAAATCTGCTGCTGCTGATGTTGGAAAGAAATCTTTACGTAAACAGCTAGGTGCAGGAAAAACAAGGAAGCTTCGCATTATTCGTAGATCACCTCCAAAAATCAGTCGACGTCGTCGACAAAGAAAAGATATATTGGCTAATCTAAAATGAATTCTAGATCAACAAACGATTCTAATTCTCGATATGGACACTTTACAAACTCTTGCTTCGAGATTTTTGACAAAGTTCCTGCTTTGGAACCAATTGTGTCTTCTCATGTTCAAGAAGTTCATCCTGGTACTTCACTGGATGTAAAGAGCATTGGATTTGAATTTGAAACAGATAGAAGCATCTGTCTTGATATGAGAGATATCCACCTTCAAATCAAAGTTGGACTACAAAAGGGAAGATTGTTTGATGACTTAATGAAAAAAGATGAGCATGGAAAACCAGATATGGGTATGTCTTTCAAAGATGACGATTTACATTATCTAACTCAGGTCAACAATATATTACACCCACTCTTCTCCAACTGTGAAGTGTGTCTGAACAATCAACAAGTGTACAACTCGAATGGTCTCTATGGACAAAAGGCTTTAGTTTCCAATGAATTTAATGCTTCAACGGGAAATAATGAAGGTATTGTGGCTTGTCATGGATACGAATTTGAAAAACAACCTAGTGATTATGAGAAGAGCCCGTTTATAGACCAAGAGGAAGAACTTCTGCTGAAAAATGGAAGCACTTACTACGGTAAATAAGCTATTGATTTATTCCAATGTGAAAAGTTACTGCTTCCAAATACAAAAGTTAGACTGAAATTGGTTCGTGCCAGACCTAATTTTTACATGATTTCCTACAATCCTCACGTTTCCCTTAAGCTTCTTGACTGTTCCATATTTACATGACGCGTGGTTGTTAACCAGACTATTAAATATCAATTAACTCATCAACCCGGCCTGTTACAACTTTATGGAAACAATTGCATGTACATTTATTATTCCCTCAGGACAGAACCAGTTTGTTCAGGAAAACGTTTTTAACAATGCTCCAATCAGAAGATTAGCTATTGCGATGAACACCAATTCGGCATTCACAGGACATTTTCAAGAAAATCCTTTCCATTATCAGAAATTTGGTTTGCGAGAACTTAGAATTGTTTGGGGGAAGAGCCATAGTATCACTTGATACAACTAATGACTGTAGAGCATACGTAACAACAATGAAAGCAATGAATTTTAACGAGGAAATTACTGCGTTACCGAATCATCAATTTCAGAACCACTACATACTGGTATTCGATCTCACTTCACTTCAAGATGCTGGAGAAAATATTCATTATCATGAACTCAGCGGTGAAAGTATTCGATTGGAAATGTTTTTCGATCGTTCGCTAAGAAACGTGACAGAAATAATTGTTTTGGGAGAAAGGATGTCTACTGTTAAAATTGATCAGTTCGGGACTGTTGCTAAAAATGTCGGAGATTTCGCTTTTGTTTACGATTATACACATGTCGTTGGAACATTTGTAGGTTTAACCTCTTTATCTAGCTGTCGTTTTCTACATTAAACTAACTAACTAATCGATGTCAACTGGGCTAGATTAACTTCAAATATAAATATTTATCTTCTTTCTAATTTTCCTTGGACTTTTTATAATTATTGTTTTGTTTTATCCCAGCACCCGGGATGAAACGGTCGACAAAATCACAAAATCCAAAAATTGTTGCTTCTAACAACAGAACAAAAGTTTTCAACTTGTTTGCTCTGTCAGTAATCCTTGTACAAACGGTGCTTGTGAGATAAAGAAAAAAAACTTATTTGTCATGGATAACACCTCAATTCGTGACATTATTGTCGCATTCCATAGCTCAAATTATGGTATATTGGATCCTTTCCAGCAGATTTTGTTCCAAAATTACCCAAAGTCAGTTTTGCAATCATCAACACTTCCCCAAGCACTGAGGTTGGTGAACATTGGATAATGATTGGTCGCCTCAATAGGAACTATTACTATGCGGATTCTCTAGCACGATCAGTCACACGTTTCAAATTTTTGAATAAAAAGTATCAGAAAATGATACACAGACCACTCTAGAAAACGCAAAACTTGCGTGGGTTCTACACTATTTATGCTGCATTTCAACTATTTAAATTTTTACAAACAAACTTGAACAATGTTCATGATGTGCATTTACTAAAATTTATTAGTAATTATATGTAAATTTGATTACTGGATATACACTAAACTGGTGGCTAATAAAATCGACATTAGTTTCTAACATTTGTACCATTTACTCAGTTAGCTACGCATGTTTTTCATTTTTGTCGACTTTATTAACCCACTCGGCTAAATGTACCTCGGTTTTCACTTATTTTGATAATTATTTATACCTATTTAATGTAAATGTTCGAGTGATTTTGTAGTTTGATGTGCATAATTTATACTGTGTCTGTTATTTGTAACTTTTCCAATTCAATTTTTTTTAAAAAAAACTGTCATTTTTAACCAATCAGAAGAGAGTATTTAGAAATTATTGAAAAAAAAATAAAAACTGCTAAAACATAACATACTTCTATTATTAATGAAGCGGATCCTAATCATCTAATCCAGTAAGCGCGGATCATTACTAGCCAAATTATTGACCTCGAGCAGCTACTATGACGTAATTTTAACCCAAAAACACAAAAATTTTGCAAAAAAAATTCTGCAAAAATTCTGCAAAAAATAACCTATTCCTAATCTTAATACATGTCAACGGCTATAACTAATCTTAATACATGTCGGTGGCTATAACTAATCTTAATACATGTCGACGGCTATAACTAATCTTAATACATGGTGGCGGCTATACCTAATCTTAATACATGGCGGCTATGCATAATCTTAATACATGGCGGCTATACATAATCTTAATACATGGAGTCTATACCTAATCTTAATACATTAAGAACGCTATACCTAATCTTAATACAAGCAAATCTTAAAAAAGGGGGCGACGACCCTTCTCAAAAACCGCCGCTATACCCTATCTTAATACATGGGGGTCCTCACCCCCCCCCCCCCCGGATGGTGGCTCACCCTATTACTACTTCCGTCTATAGCTCTGAGAAGTTTGAGGTCTGCAAATTGCCATTTTACTCAGTTGTCTTAACCCAATAGATCGGGGGTGAAATTTTCCTGAAATATCCGAGATAGGAAAAGCTATACATTTGTTAAAGAAATTTTAATTAAGAATAACTACCAAAAATATATAAGTGGGACGGTTAATCTACAAACAAAAGCGTTAAACTAAATTGCAACAGAACTGAATTATTTTTTGATAGTCACTCAACTTGATTAAGCCGAACAGAAATACCAGTTACCATATACTTCTTAAACATATACAGCTCAAAATTGATGAATTTTTTTTACCTTTTTTATAAAAATTTTTTTATTATCGATGAAGAGATTCAATTATAAAATTTAACAAAGCGCTCAGCCGCAAAACAGTTTATTCAAGCTGCAATTTGACATTACTGATGAAAACATTTGCGTTAGAAAGTAACAATTGTATGAAAATTCTAAAAAATCAAACATAAACCGACTAACAGAATGCTGAATTGCTAGCGAACGAAAAGCGGGGGCAAATTGATTCAGGGATGTAGCTTTGAAATTTTTTACGTGCAACGTCTCGGAACTCATAGGGGTACAAACCCGCGCCCTCCAGGATAGCAGTCTGATATCTCAACCACTAAGCTACAAGAGCCTGGCTTCTCAACAGCTAGCAATCACTTTTATATATGCACCAAAGCAATCGACATTATTAAAAATGAAGAAATGAGGCACGAGAAAGTTAAAAGTCCAAAAATGTTCTGACACAAAAGCACCAAAACGATCGAGCTATAATTTTGCATAAAAAAGATCAAAACGTTTAAAATAATTGCTTTTTACTTCGTTCGGGAGCAATTTTAAAATTTTTTAATTTTTTACTCATAATATGATTTATAATTAACACAAATGTTAACAACTTTGTCGGCGCGGGCCCAAGTAGGAAGAATTTCTATAAATAATAATTGAAAATCACGGAGCATATTGCCGTTCCTTCGTCGCTAATACCGGCAGCGAAACCTAGCGACAATAGAACTGCGAAAATCAACAACTACTCCCGCAAAATCGAAGGATTAGAATAGAGTCGGCACACAGATCAAAGGATTGGGGTCAATTACATTTGTCGCTAGTATTCGCACACTGTAAAATGCGAAAACTATTTACAAAAATTTGAGCGTGCCTGACTTTTTTGCGGTCTCTTATTTTCCTGATCTCAATAGATGTGCATAAAATGAATGCGACAAACAGCGATTTGCTGGGTATATAAACTCGAGCGAATGTGCTTTTTACAAATTATTGTTCATGATCTGCTTTTTTGTTCTCAGAAACTCCATATTGATCAGATACGCAATAATAATGAACAAATCTTCTCATTTTTGTCGACTTTATTAACCCACTCGGCTAAATGTACCTCGGTTTTCACTTATTTTGATAATTATTTATACCTATTTAATGTAAATGTTCGAGTGATTTTGTAGTTTGATGTGCATAATTTATACTGTGTCTGTTATTTGTAACTTTTCCAATTCAATTTTTTTTAAAAAAAACTGTCATTTTTAACCAATCAGAAGAGAGTATTTAGAAATTATTGAAAAAAAAAACTAAAAACTGCTAAAACATAACATACTTCTATTATTAATGGAGCGGATCCTAATCATCTAATCCAGTAAGCGCGGATCATTACTAGCCAAATTATTGACCTCGAGCAGCTACTATGACGTAATTTTAACCCAAAAACACAAAAATTTTGCAAAAAAATTCTGCAAAAATTCTGCAAAATATAACCTATTCCTAATCTTAATACATGTCAACGGCTATAACTAATCTTAATACATGGTGGCGGCTATACCTAATCTTAATACATGGCGGCTATACATAATCTTAATACATGGAGCCTATACCTAATCTTAATACATTAAGAACGCTATACCTAATCTTAATACAAGCAAATCTTAAAAAAAGGGGGCGACGACCCTTCTCAAAAACCGCCGCTATACCCTATCTTAATACATGTGGGTCCTCACCCCCCCCCCCCCCCCGGAGGGTGGCTCACCCTATTACTACTTCCGTCTATAGCTCTGAGAAGTTTGAGGTCTGCAAGTTGCCATTTTACTCAGTTGTCTTAACCCATTAGATGGGGGGTGAAATTTTCCTGAAATATCCGAGATAGGAAAAGCTATACATTTGTTAAAGAAATTTTAATTAAGAATAACTACCAAAAATATATAAGTGGGACGGTTAATCTACAAACAAAAGCCCAAGTAGGAAGAATTTCTATAAATAATAATTGAAAATCACGGAGCACACTGCCGTTCCTTCGTCGCTAATACCGGCAGCGAAACCTAGCGACAATAGAACTGCGAAAATCAACAACTACTCCCGCAAAATCGAAGGATTAGATTAGAGTCGGCACACAGATCAAAGGATTGGGGTCAATTACATTTGTCGCTAGTATTCGCACACTGTAAAATGCAAAAACTATTTACAAAAATTTGAGCGTGCCTGACTTTTTTGCGGTCTCTTATTTTCCTGATCTCAATACATGTGCATAAAATGAATGCGACAAACAGCGATTTGCTGGGTATATAAACTCGAGCGAATGTGCTTTTCACAAGTTATTGTTCATGAATCTGCTTTTTTGTTCTCAGAAACTCCATATTGATCAGATACGCAATAATAATAATAACAAATCTTCTCACCAACCTATGGGCGTTCATAGGTATGAAATTCAACTATGAATTTCAACTATTGCGCAGCGTTTCTTTAGCAGAAATTCCGATGTAAAGTAATGAACTTCATCCAAGTTTCACTATTTTTTGCACTCCAAATAAACATTGGATACAGAAAGTTTGCGAATCAATTGTAACCTTTTTACACCTTTCATTTTAATCTAAAGCTTGGGAGGCAATTGTGAACGCCCAAAACGCAATTGTACTTGGTAAACTGCCCAATTAAAAGCCCTTACGTTTAGTCAACGAAAATTTGGCCGCTTTTTTTGTTTTAATTTATATATCAATTGAAGCGTAATCATCCGGAGTTTAAGCGATATAATTTTGTATAGAATAATCATGATTACTTACAGAGGACAGCCAAATAGAATTTGGCCAGTTTTCGTTAAGCAGCTGCATTTAAGGTTTAAAAAACATCTGTTTTTCATAATATTACATATAACTACCATCTTTTTTACACTTTGGTTAGCTCGAGCACCGAGCACGAGTAACGAAAATTTGTTTGGTTCAAAAGTAGAAAAGAAAAATGTTGAATGGTTACAAGGCAGGACGTTGAATGATGAAATTATCCTGAAGACGCAGGTAGGGTGACGGATAGATATAGATTTAGAAAACAAAAAATTATGCTTCTCTTGATTCGTCTTTCAGGTTCACGGCTACTTCATATTGATCAGTTACCCAATAATAAACATTTTTTTTTGTTGACGAAAACAATCGATCAATCGATGAAATATACAGAACGGCAAATAAAGTTAGCACCGCCTATATTCACGAAGTAAAAAAAAGCAACTTTTGAGGCATTGTTTCCATTTCAAATTACAATTTAAAAACAATTTCGCAGCCCTGATCCCTAACAATATTTTTCTGGCGTGCCCGTGCATAAAATGCAGCTTTTGCTTACGAGGAATTCAAGGCAAAGTTGATGAACTTCATTCAAGTTTCACATTAAAAAGAATGTCGTCATAAGTTGTTATATGTTTTCAGGTTTGTTCAACTATGGCTATTTCTGCACTTCAGTTAAACATTGGAGAGATATAAGTTGTGATGAAATGTAATCTGCTCACACCTGCTTTTTACTTCAAAACTTGATTTGAGTTCGTCAACTATAAACTGGCATTTCGGTTCTTTTCCGTTTGTGGTTCCCAGCTTAGTGGGCGCATATATTTTGCAACCCACAGACGCTTGTGCCATAGTTTTGAATAATGATTTACTATTTAACGGCAAGTTCTCTGTAACTGGGGGCGCATAACGTACTGGGGGTGGGCACAAACGCAAAAAATATCCAGCATTTCTGGTAAGCGAGTTATATTCGAAACTAAGAATTAAGCGGGAGGACTACTGTGAGGGTCAATGATGAAAATATTGTTATTTAAATGTGATTTTGACTGGGAATGATGTTATCCGAAAATTTGAGATTTTAATTCGCAAACATAGGGGAAGCTAATGTACTTTTGTAGCTCAGTATACGCTCGTTGACAGGCACAAATTTGAGGCACAATAAATTTTACATAATAAAATGCCTGTTGAGAGGCCAATTTCAGTCAACACTTCAAACGTTTGTTTTGGTTTACATATAAATCGACGCATAATCACACCCAGTTTAATTGATACAAATCTGGATATGCTGACTTTCGTTTTTGTGGAGTTAAACCAAATTGAAGTTCTCCAGTTTGCCGTAGGCAGCTTTATTATGAGTCCCACCTGAAATCTCTGTAACTTGCATCCATAATTTCAAACAAGGTTTCGCATTGTGATTTTAACAATTTTTTTGCTCCAATCGAACAAAGCTAAAAATATAGATGCTTATGGAAAATCGACCCCAATATACCTGGATTTCTTCTGTAAGTTTGTCCAGATCTATATCAATTAAACATCTGGTGAATTTTGCGTCGATTGAAATTGGAACCAAAAGAAACAGCAAAAGATATGTTCACCCAAATTGGATTCTAAAACATGCAAAACAATCTGTAAAATTGCATTTTGTGCGTTAAGTTTTGTCGTGCGAAATTTTTTTCATTGAAGTTTTAAAGCAGAGTTGGAAAACGGTGTTTGAACCAAAATTCGCTTTCTCGCTTGTGGTTTTTGTTCACATGCGGTAGTTTGACTACGTTTTGTTTCTGTTGCTTTTGTTCTTTGATTCAAAAATTTTTTTCTTAATGGTGTTTCTGATCCATTCTCAGTCATTTCTACGTCTATTTTTTGGCAAATGGAAACTCTTTGATACGTTTCAAGTTTTGTGCTGCTAAATTTTATTAATTCTCTTCTCAAACATGAAATTTCGATTTAATCCCCTGATCTGTTCATATCTGTTGCATCCCACGAAGTATCCTTTCACATGACAGCGGTGTTCCCGTCTCATCCTCATTTCGCATGAAAAACTCATTTTTTGCAACAAACTAATGACATGACTTTCCTTCTCAAAATTTTACAAATTGAGTTCTGTTGTGCTGTTTTTCTTAACCAAGCTTTAGCGAATCGCAGTGCAAAATGCCATCATCCAAAGTCAGGTAGCTTTAAACAAGAAAATCTCACTCTAACGGAGTAGAACATAGCGCGCCTAACAAACCGCGATCAACTGAACAAAAGACAAGCAATCATCTTTTTTAGGAAGATGGCGTAAACAGACAAAACTTTCAGAGAGGAAAAATGGGAACACTTAGATAGATGTTAAACACTATTCGAAAAAGAAACAACAGCTCACAATGGGCAATTGCAGATGAAAATGTAGAAATGATGCCAGGAAAAAAAGTTTAGCAGGTCACCCAGCTCTAGCTGCAGACTCATTAAAAGACTTTAAAAGTCTAGTGGTTGGGCCAATATTGACTATAAACACATGGTCCAGCAACTAGTTGAGGTCCTGCTAAGGTCTTCTCATGGGTCCAGCTAGAGTCTTTTCATAACCAAGTCTTGCTCTTTTACATAAAGAAGCAGTACAAAAGCAACACTAAACAACCTTGCATCAGAGCAGTCTAACTTGAAGAACGGCTGGAAAACTGCCAAAAGTCTTAAGAATTTTGTCAATTCTGAAGATAAAGCAGTTGTGACAACTGAACTATTTTACCATATTAGTTGATTGAATGAAATCAGTTAGCTTAAGTGTAATGGTCCCCTTCCCCTTAGCCATGACAAAAATATGGCCTTAATCACTTCGTTTTCCATTCCAAAATTTTGAACTATACATATTTTTTAAAACAATGCAGTTTATTGAGGGATTCGAGGTTCTTCAGGACAATAAAAGACGAGGGAACATAAATGTTGATTACACTATAGGCAATAGTGAGCAAAATAGTGGCTCTTCAATTTTTTGTGGCCAAAAAAGCAGACTTATGAAAAGACTTATGAATTCGACTTTGTTGGTTATTAAAAGACTAATGGTGGACCCATGAAAAAACCTTAACTCGATTTTGTTGATTATGAAAAGACTAATTGTGTTCCCATTGAAAAGCCTTGCTCGACCTGAACTGGCTATGAAAAGACTAATATCGTAGCAATGACAAGACCTTGCTGGACGCTCATTGGTTAGGATAAATTCGAGCGGGATTCAGGAAAATGCCTTAACTGGATTATATTCTTTTTTGCGAACACTGTTTCGAGCTAATGTCAACCCTCATTTTGACTTAAGCTACAGTCTTTTATGAAATTTTTGGCCAGCTAAAGTCTTTTGTGAGAAATCTGAATAAAACTAATGTCCAGCATGTCCTCAAATCCAGATAAACTCTTTGCATAGCTCAAATGAGTCGAATATGGTTTTTCGTTATACATTTTGGTCGAACAGTGTCTGTTCATAAGTCTGTGCCTAAAACTAGGCATTCTATATCAAATGTATCTCTGTTGTTGAGTTTGCACTAAACTCGGCGTTAGCGCAGCTGATAGATTAAACGTTTTGTTGGGACAGCAACAGAACCAGAAAAAAAGTCAATTTGAAAGCTTCAAGGAAACGTTTATTAGAGAAATTTTCCTAGAGCTTACGCGAAAATGAAACATCTAGATCAAAATATTTCAACAAGGTTTTGGACACTAATTCTCGGTTACTTTGAATAAGTGTTCCTTGAGGTTGCACTACGTTGAACAGGTGAACTCGAATTGTTGGTCCCATTGGGGCTAATAATTTCGAGTCAGGACCGGTAGAACGGAAGCAATTTTACTTTTTAAATTTCTATTGAGAATCACAATTTGAATATTAGAATAAATCGGTGAGCCTGTTAAGAGATGTTTAGCACCATAGTCATTTGCCAATTTATAATCTATAAATTTTTGAAATGTTTTCGCTAAAAGATATTCTTTATAAATTGTTAAATATCAATTTATAGATTCCAAATTTTATCAACAAATCTGAATTTTATAACATTTACAAGCCAAATTTTGTTCTCAAGATTTCTTCTGATATTAGGTAAGTGAGGAAACCAACAAAATCTCTAGTATTCAAGTTGCCGATCTTGAGTAATAGATTGCTGCACAACATTATTTTAACCATTAATGAAACTTTAAATTTATTGTCGTAACTCACAAAATGTTAATTAAGTGTTTCATTTTCTCAGTGCTGATAGAGTGTGGTATATTTTTTATGTTTGAGCATTGTTGTCTTTGTTTTACCCATTTGTGAGATATTAGTTAGTTAGCTCAAGGCTTTAGGTCTCTTAAGATTGCCGCGTTATAAGGGACATATATTACCAGCAAAATTGTAAAAGTAGTTGAGATTTCTTAATTTTCAATTAATTAATTTTTTCTCTTTGTTTACAAAAAAAATGCAAATTCGATTTATAGTTCAACAAAAATTTGCAAATTGTTTTTTGCATTTGCAAATTTTTGAAAGTTCGACTGATAGTTTTACAAATATTATGTTCGCAAACTAATATTTTCATTTACAAATAATTGCAAATACGGTTGAAAATTTTGCAAAAATTTGCAAATTAATTTTAGCATTTACTATTATTTGCAAATCAATTTTTGAGTCAATAATTTTAGTGTGTCATTTTGATTGAAATATTTGTAATTAATTTATAATTTTTCGCAAATCATAAAATTTTTTAGACAAGGGCATTCACTGGAAATGTTGAACGACGTTCTCACGCTAACATTAACAGCGCAATTCAATCTAAAGATGCTTATTTTCATAATATATATGGTTGACTGTTTTGAGTGTGAAAATAAGGGTTCAGATTGCTTCACAATCATAAATCATCATCAATTGTTATGAATCAAGACATTCAAAAAAAATCCACCTGCCAAAAGTTTAGTAAATGGCTGGTTACTGATGTATATACAAAAAATAATGCAAATTAGTTGAGGATGAACAAATTTTGCAAAATATGAATTGTAGTGAAAACGGCAATTCCGAAGCAGAATTCCGCAGAAGCCGGGTCGAGGTGTCACCGCTAAAAATCGCTAAAATATGTAAGATTTGCGGTGAATTTGAGTAAAAGTGTAAGATTTGCGTTCAATGCGATGAATGCGAAAAAAAACATTTAAGCGGTAAAAGTTTTTTTTTCAACGCTTAAGCGGTCAAAGAAAATTTTTCACCACTACCAGCAGGACTGCGGTGAAAAAAATTTTCAGCGCTACCAGCAGAAAGCGGTGAAAAAAAATTTTCAGCGCTACCAGCAGAATGCGGTAAACAAAAATTTTTCACCGCTAAAGTCGCAAATCTTACAAATATTCACAGCGCTAATTTCAACGCCTCTCTTATATTCATTTGAAATATCATTGAACTAAGTGACAGATGGCGC
>NC_134479.1:56376466-56415878 GCF_964194025.1 Convolutriloba macropyga
AAACAAGCTTAACTCTAGTAAAGTTATTTTTGGATGTTTTCCGTTTGTGCCCCCCCCCAGCTTAGTGGGCGAATTTTATTTGCACCCCCCAGACCTACGTGCCATTTTTTACCTGATAATTTACTATGTAATGGCACGTGCTCTGTAACTTCGGGGCGCATAACGTACTGGGGGGGCACAAACGGAAAAAATCCGTTATTTTACTTATTTCTTTCATAACTTATGGAGATGGATTTCAAAAAAAATCAGCAAGAATAAGCATGAATAAACATGTTTTGAGTACCGAAAGATGCTTTTCAGGATCATACTCTTTCATGCTGAAGAAATATATTTTTTTTAAAAAAAATAATAATTCATATTCAATGAGTTTATATATTTTCCTAAATAAAAAACAAAAACAGTAGTACAACCTAAATCACTTGCTATAGAACCTAAATTAATCATCACAATACCTAATACCCTTATCATTGAGTGGGTCTATGGAATTTTTATATTATTCTCTAGTTTCTAAATTGTGCTTCTTACTATAAATTGTATAATTAGTTACATATTTACTTTTAAAATAATATATGGCGTTTTTATAATCTTAGCAAGTTCACTATTATTTGTTTTACCCTTTATCCATTTTACTTTCTATAGTACTATCTAAGGGCATATTTTTGTTAATAAATATACTATCAGTATCAGTATAATGATAGCTGCAATCTAGCTCCTACTCTCGAAATCATACATATCTTAATACATAATCGGTTTAGTTTTCTCTAATATATGAAAACCAATGGAATTAAATTTGTCATATTTTGCATTTCCTCTCATCTTATGTAAAGCAAACAAGTCATCATCACACTAAACAGCTTATTTGAAGTTAATTTTTTCTACTGATTTAATCTGCCTCTCTCTATCTTTAAAGAGCTCCACAACTTGCCTACTATACAACTTTTCAGTTCTTTTTCAATAGAATGCATTATTCATTAACTTGAAGAATACATCACCAAATTTATCACCTCTTGCTTTAGTTTCCTTTCTCTTCTACATATTAAACTCTATATAAAGTATTAAACATTCACTCTTTTCGTTTTGCAATTTATTTTTAATTGTAATATGCTCTAACTTAAAACCTTGATTTAAATACCAACCTAGTATTTCACCAACAATTACATAGTCATCTTTATCTGATAAGTTTAACATTAACGTCTCACTTGTTTCTCAGGTTTTCTTCTTAGTATCATTCTGCCAATCAGTAATCTGTTCAATATTATCCATTGTCTTTTCAGGAAAGAATGGATTATTCTCGTCTTTTGTTCTAACGTATCAGTATACTTAACATTAATAGTATACTTATAACCTTTATTATTGGCATTATTATCTGATCTAGCAATACAACTGAAACTAGCATTTTTATTACTTGATCTTACGTTATTATCTGATCTGGCATTATTGCTTAATCTAGCATTTTTATCTGATCTAGCCTGATTACTTGATATAGCGTTAATACATAATATAGTGCTATTGTCTGATCTAGCATATTTCTTAACCTATGAAGCAGTTCCACTGACCTAGTATACAAAACATTATCACAAACACTAATCTCACCAGTAGAGAAAGCTTGTACCCTTGCAGAGGAATATAATGAATTACAGTCTAAATCTTTTACATGACAATCAACTAACACTGAAGCTAACCCAAATCTTGAACCTTGTTGTTTTGCATCAAAAATATTAATATCTTCTTTATTATGTTTAATTTTAACGCAGTTTATTGCAATCCATATAACCAACTTAAACCAGGAGTTGAATATGTAAAACATGGATCTATTTCATAATATTCTAAACTTTGATCTCCAATTTTTTAGAAAAACATCCATTGATAATAGTACATCTATTTTAAGATATAACTTCACATAATCATTCATCGTTTAACACCTGTCTCATTCCAACTTTTCTTTGCTTGCTCATGTTCTCTATCAGTAATCCCTTTTTGTTTTAACTTAGAACAAAACGCTTCTTCTGGTGGTAATGATGTTTACTTAAGTTTATCTCTACTAAGTAGCCGTTCGTAATGAAATACACATTTTCCCCTTTCTAACCCAAACTTATTTAATGTCACACACTCTTCATTACTCAATATCCTACTTATAGCGTCCAAGCTAAGTGAATTGAAAAATCTGAACATATTCAACGCCTTAGCACAACCTAGATCAATACTAATACAATTTTCATTTGTTTTAGCTAATACTTTCATTCTAATTTTCTTTGCTAGTATAGTTATAAATAAATGATAATCGTAATTAAATGAAATTATACTCTTATAATAGTAGAAAGATGTTTCTGCTTTGAAGATTGCAATCGTTGTGAGCATAACCTCTAAATAACCAATTAAAGTGATCCTGATCTCTTACACAGTCTTCTCCAACTATTCTCAACAAACAACAACAACCAGCAGTTAAAGGAGTAACTGTCTCTACTTTAAGTGGTATGTTTTATATTAAATATTTATCAAAATAGTTTTTTACATTAATCAACTTTATCTACAAACAATGGAACTACTCCACAATAAGATTCACAATTATCCTCTACAATATCTGGATTATTACGTTTAAAATATAACCCACACGCAATAGAAATATATTTATTGTTTACTACTTCACATGCAAAATCATATACAATAATGAAAGGCACACTTTCCAAGATGTGAACTATCATCATAAATGTAAAAGTTTCTTTTAATACATATTGAGATTGAAATGATACACAACATCTTACACATCGGTAACATTTATGTTTATATGATTTTCTCAACAAGAATATTATATTCGAACAGAAGAAATATTTTTTATCCCAAAAGAATATATTACATCCGTTAGGATCATTATGATCGATTAATAATGGATGAAAAAAATAATTTTTATTTAAATTAAATATAATAAATAACACTTTACATTTATTTATTTCTTACATTTTTTCAAATCATTAGGAGGTGGTATGTCAGTAAGTTTTGTCTCACTACAATACTCGCGTTTTTTTTATAATTACTAAATCTATTGGGATTAGTTGTTGCAGGGTGTAGATAAGCACTTAAACACCATGATAGACAAAATTCATCATTAGTCTTTTGTTTATTGTTTGATTAGTTTAGAATGGGAGTTCTGCATTACAACCGCCATTAGGATAAAACCTATGCATGTACATAGTTCTTTCTATTAAACTTTGCACACTCCAACCAGACTGATTCACTCTTATTCTCGCACTCTGTTCTCCGATTCACCACTTAACAAAACCAAGTCGCATGGACTATTATATGGTCTAGTCACCAATCTAAATGTGAATACATGTTCTTCTAAAATTTCATCTGTGGGTTTTGTATATCATACTACATTAAAGGTGTTGAACATAAAATGTGGATATATGTTATATATTGCTTCTGATGCCTCTAAAAATTTAGGGTCCTCATAATCTTTTCTAGTTTGTTTTATATAATGTGCCTTGTTGTAACGCTCGTATCTTGATTTTCCATTTCTTTAGGCAAAATTTTGAAAAAATTATAAATAATTTTTCGAATCTAAAGTGACCATCAAATGCAATGATTGTAGATATAAGATGTGGAGATAAACATAATCATTTGAGTGTGCATTATTATTCTCCAAAGATTTATATTAAGCGTAAAATGTGAACAAAAGGTAAACATATTTCATACAATAGATTTATGAGTTTCAGATGTAGGTTATGTGATAATCTACTCAGATATCGATCTAAGTATTTTTGTTCACACCAGCTAGATCAGCAATCAATTTGTTCTCTTCCAGAACCTACTACGACTATGACACTCGTACGTAGACCCCCAAATAATTTGAAGAAATCCTTGACTATACTGATAATCAATTTTCATGAAAATACACAAGAATATCTTTGAGCTCGAAATATGACATCGCATTTAGTACTTTTTCTCATACCAGCTAGATCAACAATTAGCTTTCTTTCAGGGCCTACTAGGACTATGACGCTCCTATGTAGACCCTCAACTCAATTCAACGAAACCCTGACTTTACCAAAAATCACTTTTTATAAAAACGCACAATAATAATTTTTGAGCTCGAAATCAGACATTGTATTTAGTACTTTTTTCTCATACAAGCTAGATCAGCAATTGACTCTCTTTCAGAGCCTTAAGACTGTGACATTCTTACGTAGACCCTCAATTCAATTGAACATGTCCTTGACTGTACTGAAAATTACATTTCATGAAAACGCTCAAGAATAATTTTTCGGCTCGAAATCTGGCAACGTATTAAGTAACATTTTTCTCATACAAGCTAGATCAACAATTAGCTCTCTTTCAGAACGTACTAGGAATATGACAATCCTAGGTAGACCCTCAATTTAATTCAACAAGTCCCTGACTGTACTAGAAATAACTTGAGCTAAAAAATAAATTTTGAGCTCGAAATCTGGCAACGTATTAAATACTTTTTTTTTCTGAGACCAGCTAGATCAACAATTTATTCTCTTTCAGAACCTACTAAAACTATTACACTGCTACGCAGACCCTCAATTCAATTGTACAAGACCTTTAGTGTAATAAAAATCACTTTTCATGAAAATGCACAAGAATATTTTCTGTGCTCGAAATCTGACAGCGTATTAAGTACTTTTTTCTCAGACCAGCTAAACCATAAATTAGTTCTCTTTCAGAATCTACTTGGACTATGACACTCCTACTTATACCTTCAATTCAATTGAACAGGTCCTTGACTGTACTGAAATTCTTTTTTCATCAAAACGCTCAAGAATAATTTTGAGCTCGAAATCTGACATCGCATTTAGTACTTTTTTCTCATACCAGTCAGATCAACAATTAGCTTTCTTTCATAGCCTACTAGGACTATGACACTCCTATGTAGACACTCAACTCTATTCAACGAGTCCCTGACTGTACCAAAAATCATTTTTTATAAAAACGCACAATAATAACTTTTGAGCTCGAAATCTGACAACGTATTTAGTACTTTTTTCTCATACCAGCTAGATCAGCAATTAGCTCTCTTTCAGAGCCTATGAAGACTGTGACACTCTTACGTAGACCCTCAATTCAATTGAACATGTTCTTGACTGTACTGAAAATTACTGTTCATGAAAACGCTCAAGAATAATTTTTGAGCTCGAAATCTGGCAACTTATTAAATAACTTTTTTCTCAGACCAGCTAGATCAACATTTAATTCTCTTTCAGAGCCTACGAAGACTATGAAAATCCTACGCAGACCCTTAAGTCATTTAAAGAAGTCCTTGACTATACTGATAATAACTTTTCATGAAAACGAACAATAATAATTTTTGAGCTCGAAATCTGGCAACGTATTAAGTACTTTTTTCTGAGACATGCTAGATCAATAATTAGTTCTCTTTCACAATCTACTTTGACTATGACACTCCTACGTAGGATTTTAATTCAATTGAACACGTCATTGAATGTACTGAAATTTTTTTTCATCAAAACGCTCAAGAATAATTTTTGAGCTCGAAATCTGGCAACGTATTAAGTTACTTTTTTCTCATACAAGCTAGATCAACAATTAGCCATCTTTCAGAACCTACTAGGACTATGACACTCCTACGTAGACCCTCAATTCAATTGAACAAGACCTTGAGTGTACTAAAAATCACTTTTCATGAAAACTCACTGGAATAATTTTTGCGCTCGAAATCTGACAACGTATTAAGTACTTTTTTCACAGACCAGCTAGATCAATAATTAGTTCTCTCTCAGAACGTACTACAACTTTGACACTCCTACTTAGACCCTCAATTCACTTGAACAAGACCTTGAGTGTACTAAAAATCACTTTTCATGAAAACGCACAGGAATAATTTTTGCGCTCGAAATCTGACAACGTATTAAGTACTTTTTCCACAGACCAGCTAGATCAATAAATAGTTCTCTTTCGGAACCTACTTTGACTATGACACTACTACGTAAGATTTCGATTCAATTGAACAAGTCCTTGACTGTACTGAAATTCTTTTTTCATCAAAACGCTCAAGAATAATTTTTGAGCTCGAAATCTGACATCGCATTTAGTAATTTTTTCATTTACCAGTCAGATCAACAGTTAGCTTTCTTTCATGGCCTACTAGGACTATGACACTCCTTTGTAGACACTCAACTCAATTCAACGAGACCCTGACTGTACCAAAAATCACTTTTTATAAAAAAAAAAATAATTTTCGAGCTCGAAATCTGACAACGTATTTAGTACTTTTTTCTCATACCAGCTAGATCAGCAATTAGCTCTCTTTCAGGGCCTATTAAGACTGTGACACTCCTACGTAGACCCTCAATTCAATTGACCATGTTCTTGACTGTACTGAAAATTACTTTTCATGAAAACTCTCAAGAACAATTTTTGAGCTCGAAATCTGGCAACGTATTAAGTAACTTTTTTCTTATACAAGCTAGATCAACAATTAGCTCTCTTTCAGAACATACTAGGACTATGACAATCTTAGGTAGACCCTCAATTCAATTCAACAAGTCCCTGACTATACTAAAAATAACTTTTCATGAAAACGCACAACAATAATTTTTGAGCTCGAAATCTGGCAACGTATTAAGTACTTTTTTCTGAGACCAGCTAGATCAACAATTAATTCTCTTTCAGAACCTGCTAAAACTATGACACTCCTACGTAGACCCTTGATTCAATTGAAAAAGACCTTGAGTGTACTAAAAATCACTTTTCATGAAAACGCACAATAATAATTTTTGTGCTCGAAATCTGCACGTATTAAGTACTTTTTTCTCATACCAGCTAGATCAACAATTAGCTCTCCTTCAGAACCTACTAAAACTATGACACTCCTGCGTAGACCTTCAACTCATTTGAACAAGACCTTGACTGTACTAAAAAACACATTTCATGAAAACGCACAAGAATAACTTTTGAGCTCGAAATCAAACAACGTATTAAGTACTTTTGTATCAGACCAGCTAGATCAAGTATTAGTTCTCTTTCAGATCTTACTAGGACTATGACACTCCTACGTAGACCTTGAATTCAGTTGAACAAGTCCATGACTGTACTAAAACTCACTTTTCATGAAAACGCACAAGAAAAACTTTTGAGCTCGATATCTGACAACGTATTAGGTTCTTTTTCTCAGATCAGCTAGATCAACAATCAGTTTTTTGTTGCGAACATTTTACGTTTCTTTTTAACTATGTACCTCCTAATCAGAACTTTTGTTTTAGTAAAAAGAAGACGGTTTGTTTTAGGTCTCTATCTAGGTCAAAAAAAAATTGCTCTAAACTAGAAGACTTGATTGATCCATTGCTAAGAGTACTCGACTTGCGTATGTTTGAGTGATTAGCACCAAACCAATTCTGTTTTCTAAAAATTTTGCACTTTTCAGAATTGCAATCAGTTTTTGTCCTATAACGTTACCATTTCGAATTCGAGCTTTTACAATAAGGAGATTATGAGGCTGGTTTATTAGGATTGTTTAATTGTACATCTGAAAACATTTTTGAAGGTTTGACTGCTGCAAATTCAACACCTTTGTCGCACCTAGCAAAAACATCTTGATACTGTGTGGCGCAGTAAGGTTCGTCTTCATAACTTTTGAGACAAGATTTAGTATTCTTTTCGAGTCGAGACAAAACTGAATGGTCGTGTAAAAAATCTGGAAAGTAACCTACGTACATGTTTGCATTGTGTTGATGACCAGTGTTGGTCTCATTATCTCTGAGTTTTTAAATAAATAGTGTTTTCTGATATTTTATCATATGAGCCTGTGAGCGTTCTTAAGAAAAAAAAACTCAACAGTAGTCATAATTGTAGCCTTAATTGCATTGTTGGGGTACAGTGACCTGATTCATTATCTTAACTTGTATAACTTTATTGCGAGTGTCTCTATAGTGAAGGTTTTCTGTTTTTATTTCTAGTGAGAGCATTTTGTGTATGGATGACATGCAATTAGTATTTCCCGGTTTGTCATGGATAATTTGCCAACGGGTCTTCCGCAGTATTTCGATTTCAATTATGATTGGCTAGGTTATAAACAAGATTTGGTTTTTGTGTGCGTTATCAAAGTTGAGCAAATTCTCGGCGATTTTCAAAATAATGTCTTTCCATAATTATAGCATACCAATTATCTCGATCTAACCGATAGTCTCTGTTGAGAGATAGTTTGTAAAAAAAAAATGTCGCTGAGGCGTCCGTAAATGACAAAAAATGTAACTTATACGGCTCTAATTTATAAAGAAGAACGCCACTTCGGAGAGTAGGATCTGGAAATATTCGGGTTTATTTTACTTTCGCCAATTTTATTAAGCTTGTAATACAGCTTGTTTGTATTATGTTTTGGAGAGCAAACATAATGTGTAACTATAAGATGCTGTATTCCTGATTTGTGAGTTGAGATGTTGTGTTGATCAATTGTGAATGGTTGTTTTATAGGTAGTGTTAATGAAGAGTATAAATTAGTATTAAATATTCTTGAACTTGAAGTGGACATGTGTAGGAAAGCCCGGAGTGGCGAAAAAATTTGTTGCGGTATTTTTTAAATGTTTGGGCGGTGTGTAGTGATTGTGGTAAATCAGGGCTTTGTGTGCTAGGTGTTTTTGCAACTTTGATTGGAGTGTTTGAAAAACTCTGAGAAATGTATAGTTTATTTAAGGTGTTTATGGTGCTTTCGAGGGAGATGGTTTTATAGGAGTTTGTTGCAAAAACTGTGTTTGCTATTTGAAAGCCTGTGTGTGTTACTAAATTTTGTTAATAAACTTTGATGTTGTTGTTGTTTTTGTTCTTGTTGTTGTTTTTGTGGTTGTTACTGTTTTTTTTGTGCTAGGTAGATTGGTGAAACCAATAAAATTGTATTGATTGAGCGGTGGATTTGGGAGATTGTCCACTAGGACGCAATCTCTCGAAGGGAAGACTGTAATGACTGAGTAGCTGCGTTCTTCTGTCTCTTGCGATTGCGTTTTCTCATTAAAGAGTTTAAGTGGTGATTTCTTTGGGTTGATTGTTTTGCAGTTCTACTTTATGAAAACGCGGGCGCATCTGTGGTGGGTGGCTGCGCTGGGGTTTGTATTTTTTCAAAAATTTAGGGGCCGCAATTGTGAATATAAATCTTGTCCATCCTTGTTTAATAAAATAGTCTGTAGTTGTCACTTGAGTGAACAACAAGATTTAATGGATTTAAGTGTTTAATACTCACTTGGATGGCTGTGATGGGAGAATATCATGCTGGTGGATGATACCTAAACAATCAGAGGACAATTTTATTAATAGTTCAAGTGGTTGTGTAGGATTTGCAATCAAGGGAGACAATTGTATATGGATATGTTGTTTCAAATAAACTGGAGCTGCTCAGTCAATTTATGAGAGTATTTAAAGTATTTAAAGTCGTAATAGCCTAGGGTAGCGATTAAAATGGTTGTGCATACTAAGTTTGTATGGAGTAGTTCCAAAAATTTTGGAGTTGCTTGGTTTAGAAATATAGGTAGGCAGAAAATTGCAATATTCGTTATCAAAAACTCTGATGAAAATGACTCATTCACAGCAATATTTGGAGTAGAGAATATGACCTGTGTTAACCTAAAATTTTCGTGAAAACGCATTTGCTTCGTTTTGTACAATTTTTCTAAAGGCTGATGTGAGGCAATTTGCATGCCGGGCTAGTGTTTGACACGTGGATTTCTCAGTGACTAAGTCTTAAAAATTCATTTGTTGGAGGTTTCAGCGGTGAGCTCAGAAAATATTTTTGATATTAGGTTGTGTTCTGAGATTTGAGGATGTGCTCGTTGGAACAACTTTGAAATGTTGAGACCGTGCTCGGAGCAAGTTTTTTATTCTGGAAAATCAGAAAAAAAACTGTTCTGCGACAGAGACAGGAAATTTTATTAGCTAATGAAATTATTGAAAACCTGCAAAAATTTAGAAAATGTGCAATCTGATTGAGGCCCATGCGTTTTTGACAGAGTACATATTTCTGGAGTTAACACAAAACTTGCCGAGTCATACCTCACCAAGTTAATGGAATTGCGTGGTTTTCTTTTGCTTACAATTAGACCACATCTTAACTCAATTCGCGATAATCTTGATTAGCATTAAGTTGCAGGTGAATGGCTGGTTTTTCCCATTTTTTGTTTCTAGTTACGATTGAACCTATAGTTATGCTTAGATAGCAAGTCAGTCAGTAATTTGTTTGCAAAGCTTGATTTGGTTCAGATTGTCTTATTTTTATAGGTTGTCTTCGGAGACGTTCGTTTGGTACAGAAGAATCCGCCGAGTCTGTATCAAACTATTTAGACAACCTTTAAGAGTTGTGAGAAGAATTAGTCCGTTTCTCCAATGGTAATTCCTGTTTGTAATCTTTAAACGACTCTTAGCTTTTTTTGCTAGCCTCTTGAGAATAATGTAATCTGAAAATATTTCCCCATAACAAAAATGGAAAATCATTCTTTCCATGCTGGGTAAATTGTTACTCTTCAAATCTTCAACATTATATATTACCAATGTAGGAAAATCGCTTACTTTATGTGGTTTTACTTTCCGTGGTTGTATATTTCTAGAGATGTTAATTTCTAAGGCTTAACTTACTAAGACGACATAAGTAATAGTTTTTAGTTGTTCTGCTGTACCAATCAATCGATTAATGAGAGACCGTAATTGTTTAATTTGTATTAATTAAATTGTAATTTCTCCATTGAAGTCGTAGTGGCCAAATAGAAGTCATGGCGAAGTTTTTTTCGTTACTTTTTGATCTGTGGTTGATGACAAAGTGTGTGAGAGTTTTGGAAGAAAATTACGTGGCAAGTTTTTTGTTGGTTAATAATTACCTAATATAACCATAGTATACAACAAAAGATACAAAATACGGCGTTCGGATTTGATCCAAAAGACAGTCTCAAAAGAATACAGGCCCGATTTTTTTCCTACGTGTGAGTTAAATGGATGAGAAAACGTTTTGACTCTCTGTGACCAATAATTGTAATTGTGTTTAGAAATGTTAATAAGAAAATGTTGAGTAGTCTAAAGCTGTTGTCCATTAATTCATTAGGCCACGGAGCATCAGCCGCACGCGGTTTGAACTATGGACACTGTATGTACGCCAAAACTGTGTAAATTTTCCGTTAATATATTTGATTTGCATTATCTTTGAGCAGTTGATTCAATATGCCACACTTAGGAATTCAATGATCAAATAGTATATTGAGGGCGCTAGTTGAATTTTTCGGCGAAATTTGTAATACTACAAAGTTCTACATAGACGAACACGCAAAAATGTCCTTTTGAAGGGGGAACCATTGGATTTTTTGGTTTCCATTGGAATAATAAGTTTAAAAAACAGATAAGCCTCAAAGAAGTTTTGCTGAGGGCCATTGAAAGATTAGACAATAATTAGCTAGTTTGGCATTTAAAAATACCTTTGTAAGTATTGCTACCCAGGTCCTTAGATTTGGGAAATAGTATTCCTCTGATATGTTTGTATACGTTTTCTTTTGACCTGGATGGACTGAATGACCTGGAGTATGTGCTTTATAAAAAGCTTTTAAAAGTAGTAATGGTGGTAAGCAAATGTTTGGTGGTTAGTTACTTGTAGAAAAGAGAACAGTTTGTCAGTTTCAGCATAGTTTGCTGTGGGTGGTCGATTGAGTGGTCTTCTGTTCAGTTCATATTTCAAATGAAATTCGGGTGTTAAATAAATAGATAAATTTCGCGGTAAAGATTCTTCTTTTTGGAGTTCCGAGCTATGTCCTTTTGTGGCGTTTCTGTCGGTTGTGTTTTAGTTATATATTTGTGATACGACACTGGTGAGATGGTGTTGTCTTCTAGTTGCCCTTTGAAACTGTTTTCTTTTAATTCAGGATTGATAACATAGTGTGCAGATTTTTCTTGTAATTATATTATTGTGTTAATGGTAATTTTGTTTGAGTCAGATCAGTTGCACAGGAAGGGTGATGTGTGTTGATTATGTGACATGTAGAATTTAATTGAATGTGGTGTTTCTGCAATTTTAGAACACGGCTGGTTTTGTGCAGTTGAAGTTAGGTGTCCATTGAGAGATCAAGAAGAGGGAGGGTTTCTTTTCTGTCCATACGATCTATAAATTTGTAAATTTAATTAGGATGCGTTGAAATTTGTAAGCTCAGTAATTTTTTTTGTTCTTTCGAGTGGCAAGAAAAGGTATTGGTTTGTGATCTTCAGAGAAGATAATATTGCATTGTAATTCTTGCTTGAGTAATTCACATTCTCGAAGAGCGTAGATACTGGCTGACCACTCACAGAGAATATTTGAGAGCCTGAGTTATGCTGCAGAGAACAGATGTGAGTTTGTGCAAATTAGTTTTATTTCTCCGAATTGGTTCTTTTGTAAGAGAGCTGCGTCAATTCCATAACTGGAGCTGTCACAAGGAAAGTCGTTTGTTATGAATTGGTATTGCTAGGTGGAGTGTTCCGTCGGAGAGTTCCTTTTTTACTCTATCGAAATACCGTTGAAATTCGGGGTTCCATTAAAACCTACGGAATCTCCGAGTTGCATATATAAAAAAGTATAGCATTACTTGGAGATTGCGAATACGTTTGGCAATAAAGGCTAGAAGAACAAAATAGTTTTGAATTTCTTTTTTAGAGGCTGGAGTTTTAGGAAAAATGTCAATTTTTGACTTAACAGGTTAGATATGTATTTTTTTAAATTTAAGGGCCGAGAATTTTTACTGATTCAAGGCCGAAAAAAAATATCTGGAGCAGCCTTCAGGTTTTCCATTTTTTTTGTTTTTTGCTGCTTGTCTTGAATTATTGTAAACATTGTATTAATTGTATCATTTTGAAAAAAAAACATCATCTTAATACGTTATAACTCGATTTTGAGAAACCGAGATTTGAAAATACTATCCATAAAAAATGAGAATGCTGCTGGGCCAACTGAGATGCTGCAGAAATTGCGTTTAAGACAGTAATGTTGTCCTGCAAAAAAGTTTGTTTATCTCTGAGAATTTTTATCGAGTGGCATTCTGTTGTTTGTAGTTTTCTTATCATCTATTAAGCAAATTTTTCCATTTATTCGTGTAAGATTTTTTTTGTACTACCCCTATAGGCCAACTAAATTTGGTCTTGTCAGTCAATTTGTTGAGGTGGCGAGCATTGCCAACGATTTTGAGTGGTTCTCAGTTCTGGCGACTGGCTAAGGGTTAATAATGGTATTTCTTGTTGTTAATGAGCAATTATTTACTGGGGTAATTAAGTCAAATTTACAAAGAAAGGCTTGTATATGTTGTACTCCCATTAAGATTATCTAACTCACGGATATGATACATGCAACCATGCGTCTTTGCTTTTACGGTGTTTAACCTGACGTAAAAATAAGTTTTCCACATTTTTAATGAAGTTTTTACTCAAGGGCAATTCATAAACATAAAAGAAAAAGGGCGCTTTGGGAAGAAATGAAAAAAGTTGTTTATTCTTTTCGATGTTTTAATTGTCTACTTGGACTCAAGTCCAATTGAACGGAAAATCTATAGGTTTCATTTAGTATTAACATTTCGAATATCACAAAAGTAACTCAAATTGATGGTTAAATAGAAAAAATTTTTTTACTGAAAAAATGTTTCCAGAACACTTTATTTCAGGTAAATAAGGCTTCTATTTAACTATTAGGCGAATTGAAACTTTGCAACAGCATCTGAGAAAACAAGTGCAGAAAACGTTCTTCAGTTTTTTTCTGCGCTTATCATTTGGTGTTTGGTTGATTCTGGCACATAATTTTTCCGATTGAAACATATAAGCACAATTCGATGCAATCCAACAGCTTGAGATGAAAAATACACAAAAACGTCAGTTCTTCATTTTGAGAAGTACAAACAAACCTAATTCTTCGATTAGCATCAACTTTGAAAAGAAAAGAAAGTCCTGATTGGTTTTCTTTAAATTGTACAAAGTTCAAAAATATGTTTATGTAGGACACATGAAAAATAGCAACCTGAAATTACCTAGTTGCTTAAAAGACAAAAGAATTCGAATTCAATTTTATAATTCATGTTTTTTTTAACTAAAACATTGATTGAAACTTCATACTGGCGACAGAGATTTAAAAACAACTGCTAAACAACGTAAAATTTTTCAATTTTTTATTTGACAGAAAGAAAACAAACAAGAAAAGCGATTCAATTCTTTAAACTCGAGAAATGAATAAAAGTCGCAAAACGGAAACAAATTTGTAATACAATATTAGAGGTCCGAAAATATTCTAGTTGCTTATCGCACACGTTTTGCGGAGCCATAATTTTTGGCGGAACTCAGTTTTCTTTCCGAAAAAATATTGTGATCTTACTTGTGTGGGACTATCTATTTACTTCTTTGAAAACTGGAAGTGCCAAGCTGAACAGAACGTGGAAAGAGTGCCACAAGTCGATTAAGTACAAATTCTTGGACAAAGATACCAGTGCCCAAAGTAGCCGCACGAACAAAAACGCACTAGTTTGGCAAAAAAGTTTGAAGGAGTCAAAACGAATGGTTTCCGAAGAGATCCACGTTATCTACTTCATAAAAGCTTACCAAAAAACGATATCAGACTTTTACTACAGACCGCACTTTCCCACCGAACAGTGTACCTGACACAAATATCTCAAGGACACAAAGTGAAATCAACTCTTTTTGTGGGATTTTTGAGTTATGTTTGAAAATTTAAAACAGATAGAGTTATGAAACTGTCATTTGGAAAACTTGCAGAGAGCGATGCTTTTAACGATGGAAACTTACACCCAATTTTCCTAAATCGACAAAAAAAACTCTGGGATTGAACGCCAAAAGAGCTGCAGGAGTGCTTTTTGTCAACAAGTTCGCTAAAGTTATCGTCTGTGTCGTGGAAAACTTGTTATGCAACAGAGAAGTACAAGTTAGGGTACTTTTTGACAACCATTCATAAAGGATAAGATATATAACCCATTGCTAGAGCATTTTATAGAATTTTCACAACAATGAACTTAGCCAATTGTACCCCTTATACCTGCATTTTAATTTCAGAATGAGTAACGGATTACATTTGGCCTACAACAAGTACTGATTGATGAGTCCGAGGACTCTCCTAGCCACAGAGTTAACGTCGATTTGTCAAGTTCTGCACTAATGAAGGGGGCGTTCAGCGATGATTAACTTGAAATAGCAAGACCACCTACAAATTAATGAAATTGAGAAAAACGATAACAAGAAGATAATAATTTTTGGAAAAAAGAGGGTTATACGAACCTGAGACCTTAGAGTATTTCAACATCACGAAAAAAAACTATCGCCTGTGACACCAACTCTTAATTCTTGAATACTTGGGTAGTGAACTAAAACAAATCTGGCAATTTGCTACGGAAGTCACCAACAGTTTGATGACACTTTTAAAAGGTTTGAAAATCATCTTTTGTGTTGCGCTTGTGTTTGTGTCAGTCGATGAGCTACGCAGTGTTACCAATCCTTTGATTGCACTGCAACTATTTAACTAAATGTGGCAATTAGGGTACTTTCAAAATCTCAAAGAACTATCTAGGGCACAAAAGTTGACAGGAAAAAAATTGAACTGGGTGAAAATGAGACAAGAATTGTAGTTCTAAAGTCAAAAACGGCATAAATTGTTTTCTTTTTTACAGAGATTGAGACTTATGATTAATTGTAATTTATATTATGTAGGAAAAACAAAAATAAAAATTGATGACAAATGCTACTATGTTCCGACTTATACGCAGTCAAGTCAATAGTCAGACACCAATTTCATTGGAGTGTTGGAGTGACGTTCAATAACCGATATGATGTACCACTCAAGCCGCTTCAACCCCCAATATTATGGACAGGGCTCCGATCAGTGTCAAGGAAGTATATGAGACCAAAGACAAAATTCATGAGTTGCAGAAAAAGATAGAAAACGGCGGAATATGGGGAACTGCCGGTGCTTGTCCAGAAAGAAGCTCAGTAAATTGAAAATGGAATGACATGTACAAAGTGAATAACTTCAGAAAACCAAAAAGCTATTAGAACACGCTGCGAAGTGGTGGGAGTCCTGCAGGAGGCAGATTGAACTGCTAAAAAAGAAATTGACTCAACTTTTTGTTTCATTTTTTTTCTTTAACTAAAAGTTTTGTTTCTGTGAACTTCCAATTTTGCGGTGCAAAATAAGTGAAAACGAAGTCCATTTTTGAGCTGGTAAAATAATATCAAATTGAAGATTCTGGGTTGTTCGTTTTTTCCAGTGAAAATTTTACTCATGGTTGCTACGGAAATAAAGGATAATCAAAAGATTTTCTCGACTCAGATTAAAAAGAAGTTTTGACCAACTAGAAACGTTTTTTGGAAGTTTCTCTGCTACGCGCACTCTCGCGCAAGCCGTTTTGTTTGATTAAAAGTGATGCAAATTAATAGTGAACTTGAGAAACTACTTTAATCGATGAATTTTCAGCATCGTCGGCAAGCAGAAAAAAATTAACCGCATCAAAACCTTAAAAAATTGAGTTCATTAAGTATTTGCTTTAGCCTTAATGAAACTAATCCGCACCAACAACTGAATATTTGTGAATCACTATGTTCATCTTCCACTGCCGCAAAAAAAGCATTGAAGGCATTCTAGTCAAAATTGGGTGGTGTTTTTATAGGAATCTGATTTTGCCAAGAGAAACTAAAAGAACTTAGAACACAGGGAAAAATCTAAATAAACGAGTGCAGGAAACCTGTAGTTATTTGAGGAAAATGGATTTTCGTTTAAATTGCGCAAACACTGTTTATATTTATTTGGCGGAAATTTTGCAAGAAATCCCTGGCTTCAAAATACAGCCCTATAGTAAAAAAAAAGACGAAGGATTTAAACTCTTTCCTAAAATAGCCAGAAAATATAATGAATATTTTTTAAAAGAATACGTTCAGAGAGTGTCTGCTTTGTGAAAAACAAGAGTGCAAAATCAATTGACTAACAAAAATACAAAAACACAGGATTTTGAATTAATCTGACTTAATTAGCAGCCAAGAAATTAGTTAAATTTGGCTATTAAAATCAATTCCGTGTGCAAAAAAGAGAAAAAGTGAAAAATTGAGTTAATTTCTCTGTTTTTTGCAAGAATACGTCAGTTTTGTTTAGGATAATTGAAATTTGCAAACAATGAACCATTGAACTTTATCTCGTTAACAGTTGCTAATATTTTTATGCCCTGTCAATTTAAACCTCCGCAAAAGTAATTTAATGGTACCGAAAGTTTTAATTTGCTGTAATGCGAACTAATCCCCGAAAACGTTCAATGAACTCATGAGCCATATGTTATACCCTAAAATTATGGTATATATACTGTCAGTTTTTATCAAAAACTATTAGTAATTTTAAACCGAATTGGTCCTTCATAGTTTTTGTTTTCAAGTGAAAACATAAAATTTCAGCAAAAATGCTGCGGATATTGAGTATAGCAGGCATGCTTGTTGCGTTGGCAGATTCAAGTTTGCCTTTTGTCCCTTCTCCTGCTCCTCACCTCTACTCTTCAACAGATCCAGTATGCTTGGCAATATATCAAGTTAGTAATCTGTATTGAAGTTTCCAGAGAAACAATGTTTAATTTTCAGCTCTCATTTTTTATGGCAAAATTTTGGCTGTTTAAAGCCATTGCGAAAGCCATAGGGCGAGAGGGAGCACTGTTCTCCCTAGTCGAGACCAAATGGCAATCTTGTCAGTTTCTGGCAGAAAAATGGCTATCTTGTAAGATTTTGGCAGAAACATAGCTATCTTGTAAGATTCTAGCAGAAGAAATGGCTATCTCGTAAGATTCTGGCAGAAAAATAGCTATCTTGTAAGATTCTGGCAGAAAAATAGCTATCTTGTAAGATTCTGACAGAAGAAATGGCTATCTTGTAAGTTTCTGGCAGAAAAATGGCTATCTTGTAAGTTTCTCGCAGAAGAAATGGCTATCTTGTAAGATTCTGGCAGAAGAAATGGCTATCTTGTAAGTTTCTGGCAGAAAAATAGCTATCTTGTAAGATTCTGGCAGAAGAAATGGCTATCTTGTCAGTTTCTGGCAGAAAAAGGGCTATCTTGTAAGATTTTGGCAGAAACATAGCTATCTTGTAAGATTCTAGCAGAAGAAATGGCTATCTCGTAAGATTCTGGCAGAAACATAGCTATCTTGTAAGATTCTGGCAGAAAAATAGCTATCTTGTAAGATTCTGGCAGAAGAAATGGCTATCTTGTAAGTTTCTGGCAGAAAAATGGCTATCTTGTAAGTTTCTCGCAGAAGAAATGGCTATCTTGTAAGATTCTGGCAGAAAAATGGCTATCTTGTAAGTTTCTGTCAGAAAAATGGCTATCTTGTAAGATTCGGGCAGAAAAATGGCTATCTTGTAAGATTTTGGCAGAAACATAGCTATCTTGTAAGATTCTAGCAGAAGAAATGGCTATCTTGTAAGATTCTGGCAGAAGAAATGGCTATATTGTAAGATTCTGGCAGAAAAACTGTTATCTTGTAAGATTATGGCAGAAAAATGGTTATCTTGCAAGAAGGTTTTCGACTAGGGCTCCAATTATAAAATTTCTACGAAAACTAACTTAGCTAATCTAGATACTTTGTAGCGAAAACTCACTAAGACAGAAAAAATTATCATCAGCAATATCTCTTCATTTAGTGACACCAAAAGTCTCCAAATCCAAATTCAATTACACTATCGGTACAATTAAATAAAACAACTAAATATTTCAATTATCAGTACAATTAAATAACACTATTAATTATTTCAATTATCAGTACAATTAGCTAAACAAATTGAAAAGAAACAAGACTTGGGTGATTTACAGAGCCACAAAAATGAATAAGGCAAAAATTTCTCAGGTTCAAATTCAGAAATAGCGTATGAACGATGAATGCAAATTTCGAAAAAAATAAGGGATAATAATTGGCAAGTAAATAGCAAAAAATGAATGTTGAGCATGGAGGAACTATTGTTTTTAGATTTTAAAAAACACAAAGGGAAAAAAATCTAAGTAGAGACAAAAGTTCAACTATAAATGTCAGGTTTCAGCTTGCCCTAGCACATTTCTGTTTAAAGAGATGACTCATATGTAATAGTTTTTTTCTATGAAAAAACGAAAACTTACGAAAACGAGTTTTTCGTAATTGACCAAAAATTGACTAAAAAAGATATTGAAGAATTTTATGACGACCCTCAATTTCTTCATTTGAAAACCAGACCTCGACAAATAGTTGTTACTAGAAACACATACTCAAATTTCTAATTGATGCAATTTGAAAAAAAACTTTTGTCATTTTTAAATTTACCGATAGCTCAAAATACCAGTTTCTAAAATGAAAAAAAAATGTGAAAAACTTGTTCGAAAAAAAGCTTGAAAAGTTTTAGAATAAAAATGGAAGAAGCCAGAAAAGTATCAGAAACGCTCCAGGGTTCTGCTTGATAAAACTGTTGACTGTTTTTCAGAGCATTGAAAATACGACTAAAAATTAACCAACAAAATGGCACAACAATTCAAAATCGAAAGCAAAATTTGGGTTTTCGAAAAACTAACCCACAGAAAAGTACTAACGTTGGAAACTGCAAAAAAAATCGAAAGAATAAATCCAATTATTTTGTTATACTTACAAAATTAGTGTTAAAATGTAATGATGAAATCTTTTATGAAATGAAGAAAGCTGAAAATACTACCTGCGAAAAAGCGAAGTTTTAACAAAGTTTTGTTTGGAATATATAGTTCGGTTATTTCTACCAAAAAGCTAAGGCTCAAACACAGTGGCGTGATCAAATGTAAAAAAATCGCCTGATTCAATTTGCAAATATATTAAGAGGCTTTCTAAAAAGACTAAGCTCATAGCAAGAAATTAATGAAGAAAGTACTTATATAGTTCTACGGAGAAGCATCAACAAAAGCGCTACTTTCGAAATTCTCAATTTGAAAAAAGTAACTTTGAAAAATTTATAAATGGCGCAAATAAAACTGTAGTTGTTTACTGGACCCAATTTGAATAATAAAATTAGAAAGGCAGAAAGAACACTCGCAACAACAAACACTTGCGAAAATTCTATATGATTCATTTGACTCATGAAAATTATATATTCACAATGCGATAAAATGCGTTGACTTTCTGAAAGTTAAACCTGAGAATTTTACATCATAATACACAAAAAAGCGTTGCAAAGAGTTGAATTGTTGCAAGGAATGCACTGAAAATTTAACCCATTCCTTACATTTGCACAATAAATTTCAGTACAGTTCGACACATTATAATTTATGATTTTTCGGTCACTTTTTTAAACAATCAGTGCAATCAGAAGCAGTTTACATGGTTTCTGTGTTTGCAGGAGAACCACATCACAAATGGTCAGCTGAATGAATCGATTCAAATAAACCACACCATTCCAGTGGAGTGGGAGCCGAGTGGAGACAAAGAAGGCTACTCAGAGCAGAACAAGTTTGTCCAGATCATCCTCTGCAACGTGAACAAGAATCGCCAGGATGCCATGATTCCACCTCTCCAATGGCATTATGGATTGTGTAAGTGGATGACAAGATATTGTTGGCCGTAACTAACTTAGATATAACTATTCGGTTCTACTTCTTTTTACCCCTATTCATCTAACCCCGTTTATCTTAACCCCATATCAATAATTCACCCTTCTATCATTTACTCTATCATTTAACCCCTGTATAATTTCATCCCTCTATCATTTCATACTATCATTTCGGCGAGGAATTTTTAATTGAGTTTTCAGAATTGCTAGCTCTTGTTGGACATTGATTAAACGGTTGAAAAGTTCTCATGAACTTTCGAATTCTCAAAAGCTAAAAATTTGAAAACAATTTACAGTTTAGCTGAAATGTTTGTAAATATTTGCAAAAGCAATATCATTGTTAACAAATATTTGCAAATCCAACGTAAAAACTTACAAGGAATTACAAATCAATGCAAAAATTTGTAAATACTTTACAACAATTTGCAAAATTAATGAATTATTAACCAGTAAATTGAAAATGAAATTTATAAAAATTTGCAAATAATAATAGGGGAAGAAATGATTTTTGTATGCAAAGTAGATCCCATTATGGCTTGAAATTGTCTTCTGCGCTTGGCAACACAACCAAAAGTAACCTTTTCGTAAATTAAAAGCGAGACAGAAACTCGAACTAATGACCCTATTTGAGACCAAATTGTTTTCCGGCAAAAATGGTCCTCCCAAAAGATTTTTTATAATCCGGCAAGAAAAATAGTCTTGCAAGATAGTTATTTCCTGCTGGATAACCACTAAAATTCGACAATATTGCTAATAACGACAATATTGCTAATAAGAAATCAAGCTTCGATAGGCGAAAAGGATGATGTTGGAACAGATATATTCACTCATGATATAAGTTCTCGTTTTGCAAACAATACGGAAAAGATCGTTTTTGTCCGTTTTTTTCGAGGCACAATATTTGTATAGACAAATAAAATGTGAAAATAATCTCATTACAAGGAAATCTCGCAATAATGAGAAAAAAATAGATTGGAAACTTTGAAATAAATCATCGAATGAAAGTTTTAAATTTTAGCTTACTTGGCCAGGACCGTGAACCCATGCGAAAACATTACTGACCCTTCTTTTCCAGCTTATTACGGCTTCAATAACATAAAGAAGATCTCCAGTACAAAATATCTCCCAGGCTACTGGGTTGATAATGGATGGTGGTATGCCGAGAACTGGTTAGTTCCTTTAAAGGCAATTTTTCAATCAAATTATTCTAAAAAATAATTTATTTTTATTATTGAAGAAAAAACGAGTTAAAAAATTGACAGATTTAACCAATTTTTAACATTCTAATCAGAGAATTCATCTTCGGAGATTGGATAACTCAAAAAGTTTTCTAATAGTCTAATAAAAGTCTACTGGTTTTAGTTTATTGTAATTTTGAGAGCCTTATTAGACTGAAAGAAAAATTATTGGATGTATATTAAATGATGTCGTTGATTTTCTGACAGCATCATTTAATATACATCCATTGTTTTTCCTTCAGTCTAATGGTTCTCAAATTTACAATAAACTAAATCCAGTAGACTTTTATTAGAAAACTTTTTGAGTTGTCAATTCTCAAAGTTGTCAGTGAAGAAGGATCTCTGATTAGAGTGCTAAAAATAAATCAGGCGCAAAATAAGGTTCTCTTTTCGTTTTTTTTGTTTCTTATAATCTCAATCAACATTAGCCGTTTCTGGTATTATATACTTTTTGAGTTAGAAAAAAGAAAAGACATAAAAACTCATAGCAAAAATCGAACAAAAAATTTTTTTGACAATTTGAGTTCCAAAGTTTTGAAAAATTGAATTGATACACGTGCTCGTAACAAAAATGATATCTACAGTCCCAAACAATGGCGATGAAAATTTTCTGACAATGAAGAAATTATTGTTAGCAATTTTGAGATAAATTTGCTTTCATCAGCTTTTGTCTAAGGTGTTTAGCAAGGTCTTATTTATCTATAGATGAGAAATCAGAATTCTTGACAAAAGTTTTAATAGAGTTCATAAAAGTAGTTGACAAATCTTTATTCGTACAGTAAAACATTAAAAAATTTCTGATGAACTAATTATTTTATTTGTTTAGAAACACGGCTAGTTAATGCTGACCCATTTTTCTAGCAAGTTCGGTCTTGACGACTTTTCATACTGAAATCAGAATACGTAAAAAGTGGCTTGATAATACCTTGTACCTTTTAGCAAAAGAACTAAAAACTGGGGAAGTTTTGATGTATGTAACATCAAAAATTCAATTTTCATCTTTTTTCTTTCAGTCTAATATTGGTTTTCAAATTTATGAAAAATTAAAGCCATTAGGTTTCTGTAGACTAAAGGTTTTTTTTTTGAGTTGTCAAATCTTCGCATAAAAATTCTCTGATTAGAGTCTTCCCAATAATTCAGGTGCGCAATATTGTTCTATATTCGATTTTTTTATCTCGTTCTATCTCAATCATCGATAGCCGTTTCTCGAAAGCTGACATTTTATAATTCTTTGGGTGACAAAAAGAGAAGAATTTGAAAACTCATCGATAAAAAGAACAGTTATGTTCTTGCAATATTTCGAGTTCGAAAGTTCCAAAAAATTGAATCTATAAAATTGCAAGAAACAAAAACAATATCTATACCCCATCTATCTTTCCGTACAATAATTAAAAATAAAGGAAAATTTTCATTTGTGCAGTAAAACAATAAATATTCAATAAAGCTCTGCTAGTTTATCTAGAGCAGAACCAAAAATCAGAGTGTTTCGAGTGTTATTGCTCGACTTAGTAGAGAGATTCCATTTTTAAACATGATTCCATAAATTCCTGCTGGGAAATTGGTCATTTTTGCTAATACGAGATGAACTTTTAAAGATTTGTAGATAAAATTGCGGTTACTTTCATTTTCTAGACTCATCGTTCTAGAAAGTTCGGTTTAGACCACTTTTCATACCGCAATCAATATAACTAAGAAGTGGCCGGATAATGCCTTTAAGGCAGACCCTATAAGGGCTTTTTTTACAGCCTTAAATTTAGCAGAGTTAGGCTACTTATTTCTGCGCGCGAAGTGGACTTACCTAGGTCTATAGGACTACCCGGGTCGAGGTTTTGTCAAAAAATAATGTAAGATTAGTGGTAAATAGCGGTGAAAAAAAACCTTTTTCACCGCAAAGCGCCCGCATTTTTTAGCGTTGAATGCGCTGCAAGCGGTGAATTTTTGTAAGAATTGCGTTGAATTTTGCGGTGAAAAAATTTTTTTTCACCGCTATCACCGGAATTCTTACAAAAAAGAAACTGTCGTAGAAGGGTTCGAACCTCTACCTCATGCGTGTCACCAACTTCGTAATCCACTGCGCCATTTGTCACTTACTGCAATGATATTTCCTGTGAATATAAGATAAGCGTTGAAATTAGCGCGTTGAATATTTGTAAGATTTGTGATTTAATCGGTGAAAAATTTTTTTCACCGCATTCTGCTGGTAGTGGTGAAAAATTTTTTTTCAACGCATTCTGCTGGTAGCGGTGAAAAATTTTCTTTCACCGCTTTAGCGCTGAAAAACAATTTTTCACCGCTTAAAAGTTTTTTTTCACCGCATTCATCGCATTGAACGCAAATCTTACACTTTTATTCAAATTCACCGCAAATCTTACATCTTTTAGCGATTTTTAGCGGTGACACCTTGGCCCGGGTACCCGACTCTGCAAAACACTGCAATGTAACTTCAATTGTAAGGGCGGAAGATACAATAAACGCCGGAGTCATCTGTATACACATAGTGTACTGTACAACTATCTAAAGACTGATAGGATATGGCATCCAATCACTATTCACAGATATTCATCTGGAAAAAGATATTCATCTGCTGCCCCATGTATTCAATCTAGACTAGTTTCTTTTTACCAAAACACGTGAACTAGCTGGGATTGAGTATACGACATAAATCTGTTTCAACATGGACAAACATTTTTCAGGCACACCAAAATGAGATTCTACCAGTATCCAATGAACGAGGCCACAGAACAGCCAGACAGATACGATCTCTGCCCCAATCGGTACTACAGAGGACTTACACAAAATCATGACCCCTTCACCATCGTAAGGAAAAAATTTCAAACTTTTTTCACTCTTTAATTTGAAAACCCGATTGTCCGGGTTCACCGTCTCAAGAATTGAGAAGCCCAATGCAAAATACCACCGTCAGTTCTTGTGCACCCATGCTGGTGTTGTAGTTAACTGGATGCAAGTTATTGCGAGATGAACCGCTGTTGAGAGAGTCCACGAACAAATTTAGCCAATGCTTTTTTCTTATTGCTCAACTATTGCTCTTAGTTTTATGGCAAAGTACACCCATAATGTGTAAATTCACACGTTTCCCGTTTTTTCGCACTTAATTGTTTACACCGTATCATTTTCCCCATTATTTTCATAATTCTATCATTTCGCCCCGAAATTAATTCTTTTTTATGATTGGTACTAATAATTCTCCCAAAGCGTATGAAAAATTTTCTCAAGAGAAGCTTTCAAACAAAAGTAAAATTTTCTTGATGTATTTCATCAAAAAATTTGTTACTTTCTACTTTCTACTTAAGAAGATAACCTTCAACAGAAATTGACGACAAAAATTTACTCCTGTATTGTTCCCCAGTTATAATCTTGCTATGGGAACATGTTACTATAATGTTGCTAATAATATAGCACTTGCATGAAACAATTAATTTTCTCCAAAAAATCTCAAACTGGTAAATTTTTAAAAGTTTTAGTTAAAGTTAGGTGCTGTTTTCATGAATGTAGCGTGATTTTAGATATGCATGTGATGCATTACATAAGATTATTGTACGAACTCAAAGATACTGCAACCCAGGGTGTTACGTTGTGGCCAAATTCATCCAAAAACAATTGATAAAACTTAACTCCTTCTTTTTGTTGCTTAGAGTATGTGGCAGTGGGCATTCTTCATTGGTTGCTCTCCAGCCCACTGCGACGACGGAACCAAACTTAATTGTCTCTTCACCGACTTTTTTGGATACCCAATCCACAGCTCCAATGCAAACTTCGCCGGATTTGCTTTCTTCAAATTCAGCCGAGACCTGATTGACGCTTCGCCCAAAGCACAGATGGACGGTGGCCTGCCAACCTGCGAAACCTGATGACCATATACGGCATCATTCTATATGCAGTGAATCATATATGGCAAACAGCTCTAATAGTTAAACAACAACAACAAAGTTTTTTCAATAAGATATCAACACGTTTCAACTTTCGTTACACTGAAGATTCTAGTGCCATATTCTAGTGACAGTTCTGCAAGAGAAAATGGGCTTCAAAAGACAAGGGGGTGATGGCTAAAAGTTTTAATTAAAAAACCCGAATCTGGTTCCAAAAGGTGGTTGATAACAATTCAATATTTCTCAAAATCTGTTTTTTTGCGTTAAGTAAAGCTACCAATGTTGAGACGATTCCTCACAAAATCTACTTACTGATTCAGAGACACAAATAACGCTCACTAACCATAGACAAAATGAATTCACCACATGTGTGGAGAACAAACTTAGATGATGATGATGATGGCTGTGATGAGAGCAATGAGCCAAAAAGGCTATGTTTAAGTGAACAATTGTAATTATAAGCAAACAGCCAAACAAATGAAAATCTTGAAAATTAATAGCAACAAAAAGAGTACCAAGAAGGCTCGCTGGTTCTGTGCGTGTGGCCTGTTGTGTTGAGACTCTTCGATCTACAATTTCAAATGAGATCACAAGACTTCAGTTTCTGTCAACTTTATTTGCTTAAAATAAAGAAGAAAGTCAGTAAGAATTTCTAAAAATCGAATGACGTAAAAAAGAAAGGTCTTCTACACTCTTCTAATTAAGTACAAAATAGAGTATTGTAATATAAATTCAGTAAATTGCAATATCTGCTAACAATTTCGTCAAAAATTTTGAATGATCGAATTGTCTTTCAGTGTTTCCTAGTTTGTTTTCATTTGCTAAAAGGGTATGCCACCAAGAGAGGATTACTTTTTTGCTATGATGAGAATCTCGACCGCCGCAAAGACTGACTTCAGCTTGCAGTTTAACTCGGGCTTTGAACTGTTGCTAGTAGGCATTAAGTGGTCGCAGAGTTTTGACTTATAGAAGGGCACCTTGACCTTGGCCTACCTCTGAAGATCACGAGATTAATACACTTAAAGCAACAATGAAAGTCCTAGTTAATGGTGTTTAATATATTTTGGCGTTAAAACTATATTTCTTTACTCTGATATTTGTTCTTATATAGATTCTCAGGTTTTGTTCGGATAAAAGTTGAACACTCTCCCATACGCTTCAAATTTATACAATTATTGACTTTTAGACCTTTAGAACCCAAGTGAGGCTAAAATAAGTATCGGATTTGTTAGTTGGAAAAACCCGGATTACTCATCAAACAAATTTCCTAGTAGTCATAATAAGTCATTTATGATTACTGGTAATCATGCTAGGTCATATATGATTTGTAGCATCATGATCATACAAGTCATATATTGGTTTGCAGTGGTTTCAACAAGAAGGCTCGCTGGTTCTGTGCGTGGCACAGAATGTTCCCACATCCGCATGAAAAACCATAAGATACAACAAAGCAATATATCTTCAAAGATATTGCAGAATCTTTTATTTATTGCTGCGTAGCTATATTGCAGTGTTCTTGGTTCTTTTACGATCCAAGAATTGGATTGTATTTGTTCTATATCTTTTTACAATACACAGAAAATGAATTGTATTGGTGCGCTGTCTTTTTACAATCTAACAATTAGATTGCTTAGATTGCAGTGGTTCTATGTCTGTTTTTACAATCCAAATATTTGGATTGTATTGGGACGCTGTGTTTTTAATATCGTTTCACACTGTTTCTGATTACTGTTTAGCTTTCGACACGAGATAAACTGGTAAAGATCGGGTGGCATCTAGTTGAAATAGAGGCGCTCAGCGGGTTTTAGTAGTCTTCTAAGTATTTAATGTACTAGCAACGTCCAAGTTCAAAGTGAAAAGTCCCTTTTTAGAGTTTTTGACTACAAAGTTGTCCTGTTTTTCTTTCTTTTCGTCTATTTTTTGTGTTCTTAAACGTGTGTTCAATTTACATTGGTTAAAACTTCTAGTTGTCTTCTAGAAATGTCTTTCGAATATCTTTTTTGAGGTATCTGTTTTGGTAATCTAAACTGAATTACGAAAAATTGTGGTGACTTTCGCGATTGTTTGAAGCTTTTTAGAAAAATTTGTATTTGTGTTTTTTATCTTGATAATTTTTTTAGAGCTTGAAAATGGTTTGATGATTAAACATAAATGACAACAAAATAGTTTTGATTGTTTCAGTATGAGGAACTTTAGCAAATTTGCATTTCTTTCTTGTTTACTGAATATTTTCGTATCATTTTTTGAATATTTTGATCTTTTGAGGTCAATATCCTTTTTAGAGGGCTTGAGTAGGGGTCAATAAACAGTTTTTTGTTGCAACTAATTAGTTTTGAAGATATAAATCTGAGGACTAAATTTGCATAAATTTGCCTATTGCTTCATGTTTTTTGAGAATTTTTTGTTTTTTATGTTTCAATCTTTAGAGGCCAATGAAGCTTTTCTTGGGCTTGAAAACGGTTTACCTAATATTATCTGGTGACAATTAAGCAGTTGAGACGGTTTTAATAAGAGGAAATTTAGCAAAGTTTTTTTAAAGATCACAATTTTTTCATGTTTGTAAAACTTCTTGTCCTTTTTCGACGTTGTCTTTCGTTAGGAGCCAATGAACTTTTACATGCTTTTTTGAGTCATAAAAATTTTCGTGGCGTAATTTTAGTTTCTTATGGACATTGCTGTAAAGTTTTTGGCTGTATTTAAACATTTTTTAAAACATTTTTGTCGTTTTTTCCTCTGTGGCTTTTAGTTTCAAACCAATTTCTGGTGGCTTGTGTTTTATTTGTTCTTTATATCTTTGCAGGGTTTAATTGGCATTGAAGACAAACGAAAAATGTGAAATATGGAGACAACTTTGCTTTGGTATTACTATTTATGGAAGTTTTTGATGTTTTGTCAGTTTCAATTTTCCTGAACTCAAGTTCTCAAGACAGATTTTTGACGTTTTTGCGAGCTTCGTGCACAAATTAAATGAATTACCATTTTAATTGTGAATTAGCTGACAACAAGAAGTTGAAGCAAATCTTCAGCTTACATGTTACAGAATGCTTTTTAACATTATTAATTGCTCTCCAAGAGCAGCAATTATTGTAAACGTGTGAGTCTTCCTATTTGCAAAATTTTTGCTTGAACAATTTAATTTTTCGCATGACTTTTACAACCTTGATTTTTTGCGCTTTGCGTGATCTAAACTTCTTTCTCATTCACATTTTCAGGCAGCCAAATTCAATTAATACTAATAATTAATACTAAAAGTCAAATTGATGTCATTTTTTAACTTTAAATCTTTATTAATACTGGTATATATAGTCACATCCAAGCTAACCCCCCCCCCCTACCCGACTGTATGAGGTTGCAATTGGTAATTGATTACAGTTCACACTAGTCGTTCGAGATCAATTCTTCTGACAATAGTCGGTTATGTTTATCCTAATTGTATACATTTCGAGTGACGTTATTTTTTTCTAAATTTGTGAAGTTTTTTGATTGCCACAAATAATTTGGTGTGCTGGTCAGATTGTTGAGTGGTTAGTCTTTCTTTTAATTCTTTGGATTTCATTTGAAGACTGGTCTTGCTGTCTTTTTTGTAAGATATTTTCACACATTTTTTCATGACCTTGCGTTTTCAAAAAGGGATAAACTGGTAGCGCTCAGTAAGTCCTAAGAGCTGTTTTTAAAACGCCTTCAAGTTCTTAGTATGCTGATGATGTTGGGAAGGCCTAAATTCAAGGTTGAAACGGCCGTGAAAGCTCTGAGACAAAAAGGTTGTTTTTTCGTTTTTTGGCCTTTTTTTTGGTTTTATGTTATATGGGTATTGAATTAACGTATTTTAAAGTTCATAAAGGTATTTTGCAAACAAAAATTTCATTAATGTATGTTTGTGAGCTATAAGTTTTTTAACGCAATTTTAAGCAACCAACGTTATATTAATTTTTGCAAATTTATTCAAGTTCTTTCGAAATTTTGTATTTTCACTTTTTTCGATCTTTAGTGGATAATGAACCCCTATTAGGCTTTCGCGATGGGTTTTTGCATATTTTCTGTGGTAAAATAAAAGTTTCTGGAGATATTAAGAATAAGAATTTTAGCGACGTTTAAATAAAAACTTAATTTTTTCTGAAGTATTTTGAAACTTTTTGGCTTTTTTGACCCCTTCGATATGTAGAAAACGCAAACTTTTTCTTGAGGCGTGAAGAATTATTATTGGTTAGTTTCTTGAGACTTAGAATAGGGTTCTGAAGTCATTAATATTATGAATTTTAGCGGCGTTTCAATAAAATTAGCAATTAATTTCAAAATTTTTAAAAATCATTGTTTTATTGCGTCTTTCTTATTTTAGGGGCCAATGAAACTCATTTAAAGCGTTTTAATGAAAAGTTTTTAGAGACAGAGAAAGAATTTTGAAGATATTAAAGTCCAGAAATATAGTGGAGTTGCAATGAAAATTACTAATTTTCAATTTTTTTAATTTTGATCATTTTTTTTACTTGTTTCGTCATTTCAGGGCCAATGAAACTGTTTCTTGAATTGAAGTGTGTTCTTTGGATAGGGTTTAGAGGCAAAGAATAGGTTTTAACGATTTTAATATTACAATTTTTGTCGACTTTTTAGTAAAATTTACATGAAATATTTCTAGTTCTTTTGGTTTTTAAGAAAACTTTCAATAACAATTAACCAATAATAGACCGGTCTCAAATGATTTGTTCCCTAAATTCAAGAACATAACAAATTGTTAATCAGAATTGAGTAGTGGATGAAAACTTTGTTTAAATGATTAAGAAACGGTTTAAAAGTTCATAAAATGACTAAAATTTCTCTGGAACATTTTTCCATTCTTTTTGCTAAAAAAACGCATTTGTTTTTGTTTTTTTTTATTCAAGATAGAGATGAACAAAATGATAACATACATTTTTTCTTATTTACGTTCGGTTAAGCGCTAGTTGTCTGAAGTTATTGAAATTTGTCGAAATTTAAATGAATTTGATAGAAAATTAGACTAAATTGTCCTGAATTGTCTGTTAAAATTGGTGCCAGAGCTTTTTCAAAAAAAGCTAAATTTCTAAATTTTCTTTTTGTAGTGAAATTCTAGACACAGATAGCTTTCAATTGATACCACATATGTTAGTTTGGGAGGCCCCGGAAAAAAGTCAAAAATTGTCTGCACAAAAAAAAGTGGGGCTGGCATATAGTTTTCACAAAAAATGTGGGAACAATTAACCAAATATTAGTTTTGAATGCTAGCAATCTACTATGTAGTCATACAAGGATCGTACTAGCAAATTTACGTTATGATTTGTATATGACATCATACATAATCCTTGTATAACTACTAAGAAATTTCAGCGCTGGAAGTCAAGATTTCAGTACGTGAATTTTCACGAGTCTGTTGTGGATTCATCTTAACAAATATTATAACCTACTTCATTAAAACTGACCGACAGTTCAAACAATTCTTCCTCCTTCATTCCATCACAAACCTGTTATCCAGCTTTGTAAGACCATTGAATTATACACCCCGAACAAACGAGATTATTTACTCTTGCCCCCCGCCCGAATAAGTCGGTGCGTTTTATTTGCAACACTCAAGTACACGTGCCAGGTTTAAACAAGCGCTCTCTGCATTGCAAATGAGGTTGCAAAACGTTTGGGGGGGGGTACAGACGGAAATTACCCAAAATCAATCACACTATCAAATAAGCTGAGAAATAAATTCTGAGGAGTTATTTGATAATTTATTTTTTCCTCCGACTGCAAAGAAATCAGATAAACATAACAGATTCTATCAAAAGCTTTCCTATGAAATTTTCATTGTTGTAACAGTGATAGCTACTCCCAGTACAGTTCTCTGAAAACGATTAGCAATTCTTACCCCATGGAACGGGATTTGATCCAATTTTGATTTAAAAGTTTTCACATGACATTCAGTTTAAAACAGCCAAACAGCCGATGCTCAAAAAAATTACGTTGTTTTTTTCAAAATATCTCCATACCAAATTCCAAATCTGTATCAGCGCTGCACCGCTCCGCAGTACTCCCCAGTTCGAGGAATTTAGCCGAAGTTATGTAAGACCAGTGTTAACTAGCGTTGACATGTCGGAAAAATCAGCGCAATTTTCTTAAATAATTTAGCGTTGAATGCGTTGAATTTACGTCTCTAAATTCAATGCAATCAAGGCAAAATTACGTAAGTGAAATGCGGCGAATTTTCCGACTTGTCAGCGCTAGTTACCGCTATTCTTACATATCTTGCGTTGAATTTAGCGTAGATCTTACATATTTTGCGTTGAATTTAGCGTAGATCTTACATATTTTGCGTTGAATTTAGCGTAGATTTTACATATTATTCCGTTGGATTTAGCGTTGATCTTCTAACAATTAAACGCGTAGTCTCGAACTACTGACCTCGAACTGCGAATGAGACCCGCACTACTGACCTCCTGCATGGTTTTCGCCTATTCGACCACTCTGCCAATGTACCTTAGTTTGCTTAAAAACCGCACTCTATATAAATCGGACCGCTGCGCTTACATATTTTGCGTTGCATTTAGCGTAGATCTTATATATTTTGCGGTGAATTTAGCGTAGATCTTACATATTATTTTAAGATCCCCCAGCCACGTCTCGCCAGCAAAATGTAAAAAGAATATCAAAAATCAACGCTCAAACAAAAGTTAAAATATGTAAGATAAACGCTAAATTCGACGCAAAATAAGTACGATCAACGCTAAAATAAACGCTAATATATTTAAGTTAAATCGATTGTTTTCTACGCTAAACTCACTTGTTCTACGCAATGTTATGTAAGATCTACGCTTAGAAACGCAAAATTAGGTATGATTGGCGGTGATTGCGTTGAATCCATGTAAAATGAGTAGTTATCAAGCCGCAAAACGTACTTGAAAGCAAGACAGTTTGCCTGATTTTGTCGGGATTTTTTAATGCCTATTTTACGAATAAAGAAACTTCAGATTAGAACTACTCTGCGGTCAACTTTGTCACAAGCAACTGCAGATTAAACCTACTCTGGGCTGAATTCTGTGAAGACTAGCCCCATCTGACAATCCTAAACTCAGAGTCGACCGGTCTTTTACATTGGAGGAACTCTGATCCAACTCTGATCTACTCTGGAGGCACAGTAATGTGAAATGTCCTTCATAATTGGCAGTCATTCATGCTTTGAGCGGTTGTCTTAACCACGCGAATTAGCGAAACTGGCCATAGGTGAATGATTAATTACTAAAATTATGTTTTTTTTTGTCTTGATATTCGAGCTCGATATAAAATTTGGGATCTCTTCCGTGCCCCCCCCCCCCCCCCCCCCAATACGTTAGGTACCCCCAGTTACAGAGCACGTTTCATTGCATAGTAAATAATCATGTAAAAAAATTGTACGTGCTTCTGGGGATGCAAATAATTTGCGCCCACTAAGCTGGGGGGGGCACATACGGAGAAGGGAACAACTATGAGTAGTATTCATATCTGCCATGTTACTGGAGGGGGGGGGGGTCCGGACCCCCCCCCCCCTACAAGAACTCTCACCACCGAAAAACTGATTTTCTCTTAGTGAAAGCAAGTTTTCTGGTTAAGTTTTGCCAGCCTGAGAGAAGTTCTTGGGTTAAGTTGACTGGCGAAACTTAACCAAAAAACTTGCTTTCACTAAGAGAAAATCAGTTTTTCGTTGGTGAGAGTTCTTGTAGGGGGGGGGGGGGGGGGGGGGGGGGGTGTCCGGACCCCCCGCCCTCCAGTAACATGGCAGATATCCGCTGTTGAAATGTTCGCTGTATATAGAATAAGGTGTTACCTAAGTTTTGAACTCTCACTAAATCTTTTTGGTGAAAACATAAAAAACCTAATATAAGACACCAGAAGCCTAAAATTTTTCAAAAAATTTCAAAAATTTTTTCGAAAATTTTTCAACGTTTTTCAAAGTCCTAAAATGGTCTGAAATGGATTTTGCGCTATGAAAGAGCACTCAAAAGTGAATTTTTGTTGACTTCACTTTATTCACCTAAGTAGTATAGGGGTCGAAACACATAAAAATTTCGAATTTTTTGAAAAAATTTTCAAAAATTTTCAAAGTCCTAAAATGGTCTGAAATGGATTTTGCGCTATGAAAGAGCACTCAAAAGTGATTTTTTGTTGACTTCACTTTTTTCACCTAAGTAGTATAGGGGTCGAAACATAAAAATTTCGAATTTTTTGAAAAAAATTTTCAAAAATTTTCAAAGTCCTAAAATGGTCTGAAATGGATTTTGCGCTATGAAAGAGCACTCAAAAGTGATTTTTTGTTGACTTCACTTTTTTCACCTAAGTAGTATAGGGGTCGAAACATATAAAAATTACGAATTTTTTAAAAAAAATTTTCAAAAATTTTCAAAGTCCTAAAATGGTCTCAAATGGATTTTGCGCTATAAAAGAGCACTCAAATGTGATTTTTTGTTGACTTCACTTTATTCACCTATGAAGTATGGGGGGTCGAAACATACAAAAATTTCGTTATTTTTCTGAAAAAATATTTCAAAAATTTTTTGAAGCCCTAAAATGGCATGAAATGGATTTTTCGCAATGAAGGAGCTTTCAAAAATGATTTTTGTGGACTTCATTTTGTTCAACCAAATAGGACATGGAAAACTCAGTTTTTGAAGTAGTCTGAAAGAAGTCAAAGAGCAGTCAGAAGCAGTTTTTGTTGACAATACTTTTGCAAATGTTCAGTGTGATGTGGAAAGCTTGGCTTTATTTTTTTTTATATACATGTGTAACTATGTATATTTCTATCAAAACAAGTACGTATATTTGCTTACATGTGTTCAAAATTGTAATGTTTATGTAGGAATGAACAATTGAAAGAAACGAAAGAATGAGAGTTTTATTTATATAATTATGCGTATTCATGTGTATAATGAAAGTATATATGAAAGTGTATATCTGTTTATAAGTAAATATAACTGTGCTTAAGTTTAGTAATGTTTCTATGAGTATAAGCTGAAGTGTATGTCTGTGGGTAGAAATTGTAAATGTGTGTATATGTCAAGACGTTCTTGGTTTTATTTGTGTATGTTTTTCTATATCTATACAGTGAAATGTATGTATATATGTCTGAATGTGTTTATGTATTTATGTATTTATATGTTTGCAATCCGCTGAGATGGAGAGATAGAGAGAGGGAGAGAGATAGAGAGAGGGGGGAGATAAGTTCCTGGAGGGCAAATTAATTGCCTTGAAGAATGTTGTTATCTGTCTCCACGATCCAATAATATTATATCTTGCACACGGATTTTGACCTTCAGCGTAGCTAAACTCTGTCCCATTAAGCATTGGCAAGCAAAATGTCACAAACTAAGACGACAACAAGTTTTTGATCTTCTGAGCATGCTTTGTTGAAAACTGAATTTTCTACACCTATCTAGCTACCATATTAAAAACTATTAAGATTTTTTATGAAAAAAAAATTCATGCTCTTTGTCTTTTAATCCAAGGCAAGAAAATGACAAAATGTTGCAACACAGAAGACAAAAACAACTTTTTGATGTTCTGAGCATGCTTTGTTGAAAACTGAAATGTCTTCTCCTATCTAGCTACCATAATAAAAAACTATTAATAAAAACTTAAAAAAACAAACTCATGCTCTTTGTCATTTACTCCTTGGCAAGAAAATGATAAAATGTTGCAACACAGAAGACAAAAACAACTTTTTGATGTTCTGGGCATGCTTTTTTTGAAAACGAATTTCTCTATACGCATTCAGCTACCCTTCTAGGATTGAGCAGGATTATTTACAGGAAAAAATTATTTGAGATAAATTGTTGAGAGATAAACAATAAATTGAGCTAAGTAAAAAGATTAAATTCTGTAAAAAACCGAAAAATTTGTTTAAAAAACTATGATATGCAGGAGCAGCTGAACGTGTTAGTTAAATAAAGTAGAATGATAGGAATTCGTCAAGAGCTTGAATCAAACAAATAGTGTAATGTTGTACAAGAAGAGTAGTTTCCACTGGAACTGTAAAAATAGCTAAATTTTCAAAAGTTAATTAGCCACTTGATCAATTAAGCAAAAAAGAACACAAGCTTTGTATCTCCGGGGGGTTGCTAGAAACAGCTTCAGTAGCGAATAAGTCTTGTTTGCGTATTGGGAATAAAACTAAGGGATAATGCGTGCTTTGACTGAAATCTTAAACAAAAGCGAATCGCTTCTTCAGTAAATGGTACCAGCATACTGAATATACATATACTCAACTATTAAACACTGGAAGTAAAATATCAGAGCACCTCAAGCCAATAAAAATCGAATGAGTTCATTATTGTTCCTTCTTGAATCAAATTTTTGGTGCATTCAGTAACCCTGTGTTAAAATTTTGGATTACTTATTGTTCTGTCGACGTTTTAAAATAACATCACCGTAACGATATTTGATAGAGCATCGGAAAGAGTAACATCCAAAGGAATTTGAAATTTAAAGCGACAGAGTCTGTATAACATATTGGGTTATGAAGCCTGGCGAACATTTCGGAATTGAACACAACACTACTGCTACCTACTACTGCTACTGCCTACTACTACTATCTACAACTACTATCTACAATTAGTACCTACTACTACTACTACTGCTACCTACTAGTACTACCTACAACTACTACTAGATACTATTAATTTCTACTACAACTACTTATTGGTTCTAAGTTAAACTAGTACCTACTACTACTTCCTTTTAATACCTTCAAATGTTACCATTTGTTTACTAACTATCTACAAAAAGCTGTTTCTGTTTCTCGAAAAAATGAAAACAATTCTTATCTCTAGAGGAGACTCGCTGAGCATAAACAACAGAAGCTTTTCTCTATCTCAAGGTAATGTGTCCAGACTGACACAGACCGATAGAATTTAGCCGCTAATATTTTCAACAATTCATTAAGTGTTTGAAGTTTTTTCGAAGATATAAAAACGCTGAAGCTATGTTTTATACGTTAACTCAGTAATTTTCAACTCAATGTTAATTTCTTAATTAACAATTAAGAAATCCATGGTATGGTATATCAAGTGGTACTTAATTAATTAAATCAATGTAGGGTTTCATTGTTTAGCGAACCAGTCTAATTTTTAGGAGTTTTTTTTATATGTTCTTTATTTGAAGTGCAAATTTTTTATACTTTATTCAAAAATTACTTGCTTCAAAAATTCTATAGTGTGTACCTTAATGGAAACAAGCACTTTACAACGTACCTACATTATCAAAAAAAAGGTTTTACACTATATAGTTGTTTTCGTATGTTTATTCAGAGCCACCTGTTGTTTCAGTTGTCAGGAATCACACAAATTTTCCAAATCCCTACGTTTCAAAAACTTGTATAGACAGAAAACTGCTGGGATAGCTTGCCAGAAGGACAATGCGTTTGTTGAGTTTCATATTAACCTTAGCTTCGGCTCAGGATGTGTTCAAAGCTGAGACTGTAGTTGTGAACTTGCTATGCATCAAAAGTTTAGCACTACATGATCTTGCAATTTTTGTTATATTAACTTCTTCCTAATTTGTCAAATTTCATTTGGTCATTGTTTATCTGAAGAAAATTAAAAACGAATCAACCTCATGAAACATTCTTGCACAAACTCGTTGCGCAGCCTTGTTGCATTCTTGCACAGTCTTGTCGCATTTGAGAGCTCCAACAAAAACATTAAATTTAGGTGTTTAGCTGAACAAATTTTGTTTGTTTTCAGCGTCTGTTTACACTCAATGGCCACCAAATGGTTCCAGAGAAGTACTTCTCGCGGAATTTGAAACAAAATTCTTCTTTCATTAGTGCTCAAAACACAACTGGAGACAGTATGGCTTTGGATAAGCAAGTAGAATAAAAATGTGAAACATGGTCGATCACTTTACCTAAAAGTTGAACCATTGTGTTCGATTTCGAGTTTGTGATCTAAACACTATTCAAGGATAATTGACTTTTAAGAAAAAGGCTTCTCTTTTAGTATTCAAAACTCAGAGGTGGCATGGATTTCGATAAGCAAGTTTATTAAAATGGTGATTTTGGTCGATTGCTCCACAGAAAAATGGAAGTCTTGAGTTTGTGTTTGGATTTTTGATCTAAAAACACTATTCAAGGATAATTGACTTTGAAGAAAGACTACTTTTAGTATTGAAAACACAATAATCGGTGACCGCTTAACTTTGAGTTACCAAATATAATAAAATGTGAAAACTTGCCCTATCGCTCTAATTTAAAGAATTTGAGTTTGAGTTTGTGATCTATAAATAGTATTCAAGGGATAATTACGTCATAATAGTTGTTATGTTATATAGTTGTGAACGCAAAACATTTGAAATACGTTCTCACAATCTATTTAGACTACAGCTATATATGTGTCCAAAAAGTGAAGGAGACCTTCTGGTTTTACTAAGCTTTTTGATATAATTTACTATATTATATAGACTATATTCACGTGGTCTATTATGCAATCTTTACTGCACAACTTCTGCAAGCATTCTAAGCTGAAGAGTATAATTTTGCATTGTTCTATAGAAAAAAACAGAAAAAACACATGATTTTCCTGGTGCTAGGAAAATTGGCGGACAGGTCGTTTAGCCGACAAGGAAAAAATGAGAAATTTAGACGACAGTTTTTATCATAATTGGTAATAAAAGTCTAATTGGTTTATAAATCAGTAGTTCGGTTGTGATAGATTCATATCAACTCCCACAGACCGTTGAGGCATGACCATGGCCCGCGAGGCATGGCCAGATGCGGTTAAATGCAGTCCAACCACATAAAGCCTCCGTTACATTAGTTGATGAAAAAACTAAGGTATACTTGTTCGCTTACAGAATAGTGTTTTAAATTGGCCAATCACAGCTTCAGAATAAGATTTATTGCTCATTTTACTTAAATTGTCGCTAAAAATGTTCATTTTCTTGGTTTGTTGACCTATTTTACCAGTAATTTTTGAAAAGATAGGTCAGTGCAACTCTTTAAATGATTAAACTTCTCTGAAAAATATTCGGCTAATGAACATTAAATATTGTAAAATAACTAATGTGGAGATACCTTTAAGTCATGACCACATTAAGTAACAGTTAACACAACTAATTATGATTTTTGCTACCATAGAAACCGACAACACAGACAGTAGCAATCAGATTAGGAGCTTCGATACCATAGTCAAACTGACAAGTATACTTCTACATTCATTTGGCCGATTTGGAAAATTTCCAGAGTTAAAATTCTGTAACCCATAGTGCATCAAGTTCAAAGTTTAAGGTATTCAAAATTTTTGGAAATTAGTGTTTCACTTTTCTATGTGGTAATATTGTATTATAATACTAGTATTCTTGGCTTTGTGTACTTCGTTTTGATGTTATCTTTCCGAAAGGGTTTCTATGTTTTCAAACGTTTGTTTGTTATGGATCCTATGAAGAGTCAATTTGAGTTCTTTCAACTGAGTCAAAGACAAAAAACAACTGTCAAAAGGCAAATCCTGATTATAGAGCCAATTGAGCTAATAATATTTCCAGATTTTTTAATATAGTATTTTAATTTCCTCTGAGCTTAAAAAATGTGAGAAATAAGTAAAATTGTCTCCTGGAAAAAATCTCCAGGTGGAATTTTACTACTGCGTGTTTTGCTTATTGCCACTATTGTCAATAGAGACCATTGTAATTTAACATGATTTTTATCCTCATGAAAATTTGTAGCCTCTATAACAATACATGGTTGAATCATTATGTACATGAAAAAGTTGTTTTTCACGAGTAATCATATAGCAAAACCTT